>NC_134405.1:84465420-84655420 GCF_038048845.1 Mixophyes fleayi
GTGGTGTGGAAGAGGTGGTTGATTGTGTAGAGTGTGAGGATGTGTGTAAAGCAGGTTAGGGTGGATGGTAGTGTCAGTTTGGAGGCAAAATGGATGGCAAAAGTCTAGTTCTGTAGGGGATAAGGGAAGAGGAGTAGAGGGTGAGCAGAGGAGGGAGTTGAAGGTGGTAAAGCGTCAACGGGGGATGAAGACGTTATGGAAAGTGACTTAAATGTAGGGCAGAGCTGTAAGACAAAAAAATTAATTTGAAGTGGAGGGAGTCAGAAGTAGAATGAGGTTTCCTCCAACAGCACTCAGAATTTTAGTGCCAAATTTGTAAGCAATGGGTCTGTTTGGTGCCACATCTGGGTTAAATACACAGGAGGCTGTAAGTGGTGGCAGATGCTGCCAAGTCAAGGGCTGAAGTCATAATGCAGTTTTACAGGGAGACAGCCAGATTGGGGCATGATAGATCGGTGGTAAGAGAGAGGTGTGGTTCAAATGTAAAGTAAAAATGTCAAGGTCAAATGTGATTTGTGTGATAGGAGAAGTGCAGCATGCGGGGAGTTGCTGAAGGAAAGGAGGTTGTGATCAGAGACCGAAAGGGTGAGTTGCAAAAATCAGACATAGCACAGGAGTGGGAGTAGAAGAAATCAAGGGATGTCCATTCTTATTTAGATGCATTTGACTAGGATCTGAGTAAATATTGTAAGCATAGTAAACATTGTGCTTAGAATGTTAACAGCAGCACGGACTATTTCCACTCAACTACTTTGTAATCATCTGTAGGTAAATTTAACGGGACTAAGCCAAATATAGCAAATCTGAACATTTAAATGTTAACAAAGAGTACAGTGTGGTTATATGAGCAGCTTGACAAACTGGTGCCCTGACCCTGAACGCTCCCCTCTTCGTTGGTGGGGGGAGCGGGTAACTTTAAAAAATAAATAAAAAAATACGTGACCGCGGCGCTCCCCGACTCCTCTCTGCTCCGTTCGCACTGAATGTCGGGCGTGACGTCACCACACCCGACGTTCAGTGAGGGGTGGCACAGAGAGGAGTCGGCAAGAAGAGAGAAGACAGTAGAAGAGAAGGAAGAAGCCAATAGAAAAGGTAAGTGCAAGAATGGAGGCAAGGGGGAGTAAAGGCAGCATGGCAGAGAGTGGAGGGGCAAAGGCAGCATGGCAGAGAATGAGAAGGTGCAAAGGCTGCATGGCAGAGATTGATAAGGGGCAGAGGCAGCATGGCAGAGTGTGAGGAAGGGCAAAACCAGCATGGCAGAGAGTGAGAAGGGGCAGAGGCAGCATGGCAGAGTGTGAGAAGGGGCCAAAGCTGCATGGCAGAGAGTGAAGGGGGGCCAAAACAGCATGGCACAGTGTGAAGGAGGACCAAAGCAGCATGGCAGAGTGTGAAGGGGGGGCAAATCAGCATGGCAGAGTGTGAAGGGGGAACAAAGCAGCATGGAGTTTGTATGTTCTCCCCGCGTTTGTGTGGGTTCCCTCCGTCTGCTCCGGTTTCCTCCCACATTCCAAAAACATACTGGTAGGGTAATTGGCTGCTACTAAATTGCCCTTAGTCTCTCTCAGTCTGTGTGTGTGTATGTTAGAGGATTTAGATTGTAAGCTCCAATGGGGCAAGGACTGGTGTGAATGAGTTCTCTGTAAAGCGCTGCAGAATTAGTGGCGCTATATAGATGATGATGATGGCAGAGTGTGAAGGGGGGCCAAAGCAGCATGGCACAGGGTGATGAAGGGGTGCCCGGAGAAGGGGGGGAGCAAAATCAGAATGGGACAGTGTGATAAAGGGGGGCCAGGAAAAGGGGGGAGCAAAAGCAGCATGGAGGGTGCAGTGTGATCATTAGGAGGCACAGCATGGTGATGAAGGGGCACAGTAATGTGTGTGTGATGGCACAGTGGGCTTGTGGCAATGTAATGTGTGTGTGGAAAAGGTGGTGGCTAACTAATGGGTGCTATTTTGTTTGTGGGGTGATGGTGGGGCAATTTAATTTTATAGTGGGGACTATTAATTTAAGATGGGTTGGTTTGGGCGCTATTAATTGAATGCGGGGCTGAGTTTGATGAGCATGAGGTCTATTTATTAAATGTGAATATGAATTATTTAATGGCAGTGAAGGTTGCAGGAAATAGGTATATTTATTATACGTAAATTCTATTAATTGATTGCTGGGGCTATCTGGAGGGAGGGAAATAGGTTTATTTATTAAATGGGAATATTATTACTTTAATGTTGGGGCTGGAGGAAGGCCTAAGTATTAATTGTGGGTCCTATTGATTTAACGCCGGGGCTGGTTGGAATTTTCTAAATGTACCTATTTTTTTTCAAATAGGGTCCCCAACATTCCAGGATCCAGACAAGCCGCAACTAAAGAAACCAGCAGCCACAGGTGGTGAAAGTGACAAGAACAGGTAGGACAGTCTGTCAAATGTTCTGAGTCTAGTAGGACAACCCCGATTTTTGGTGACTGTTCTGCCCAATCTAAGGGGCAGGTCAAGACTGTGTATTTTTTAAATACACACGGTATTGTTATGAGCTTACCTGATCCCCATTCCGCTGTGCTGTCAGCGTGGTCTAGCAGCTGTATCCGCTCTGTGCAGCGCTTCTCCTGATGGCGCACTTCCGGGTTCTTCCTGCAGCTAGTCATGTGACTCCTGGGCAGGGAATTCAAATACTATATCTTCTCTGCTCTGACACGCTGCCTGTGTCAGAGCAATGTGTTTCCTGTTCCTGGCTAACAGTTCCTGTGTTCCTGACTCCTGTGAACCTGCTCCCTGTGTACTCCTTTATTCCTCCTACTCCTGTGTACCAACCTGGCTGTGACCTGACTATTCTTTGGCTTATTCCTGGCACCACGTATTGGACTGTCTTCCCTGTGTACCGACCCGGCTGTGTTATCAACTACTCTCTGGATTTCCCTCTGGCACCGCATACCTGATATCTCCTGTGTACCGACCCGGCTGTGTTCCTGGACCCATCTCCTGCTACGCACTCATTGACTCCGTGCATCTACCGCTTACTGCTCCAAACCTTCAAACCCTGGAATTCACGGTTAGTGCCTGTACTTGCCTCGCTTTGTCATATTGCCTGTCTGACTATCCATCACTTAGAACCTTCTCCCTTACGTCAGTAGGCTAACCTGGGGGCCGCGACCTGTGGTTCTTCGGCAGCAAAGACCACACTACCTTGCGGTGGTTCTTGGTGAAGACCGGAAGGCCGATAGACTCCGCGCCCTATGTAAGCCTGTGCAAATACTGACTAAGGCATTTAAATCGTAACAGTTTGCTCTGACCCCCATATCTAACTGATGGATGCGTCAGGGAATCCCACCGCTAGGGTATTACTGGATCACCTAGCGGCCCAGGTTGAAGACCAGGGGAAGAATCAAGAACAGTTATTACAGATTCTGCAGACTCTCTCTAACAGGTTGGATACGCTTCAAGCAGCTCAGGTGGCAGCTCCAAATCCTCCGCCTGTTCCGGCTCCACAACCTGCCCCCGCCCAGAGCAGCCCTGCCGTATCTGCTCCAGCACCCTCTCAACTCCGCATACCTAACCCACCTTAGTTCAATGGGGATCCCAAGGAATGCCGAGGGTTCTTGAACCAGTGTGCTATTCAATTTGAACTTCAGCCCGGAAACTTTCCTACAGAGAAAACTAAAGTTGCTTATATAATCTCCTTATTGTCTGGTCAAGCGCTTACCTGGGCTTCTCCCCTTTGGGAACATGATGACCCTAGTCTTCATAATTGTGCCATCTTTTTGGAAACCTTCAGACGCATCTTTGATGAACCTGGACGTGTCTCCAGTGCTGCTTCTGGACTTCTCCGTCTACGTCAAGGTACTCTTACTCTGGGCCAGTACGCTCTCCAATTTCGCACTATGGCGGCTGAGCTACGATGGAACAATGAAGCTTTGGTGGCCATGTTTTGGCAAGGCTTGTCAGATCGTATTAAGGACGAGTTAGCAGCCCGGGAATTACCCACTACTCTGGACGAATTGATTTCCCTCTGTAACCAGATTGATATCCGATTCCGAGAACGCACTCAAGAGAGAGAAAGTTCCCGCCGATCTACATTCCGCTTGGCACCCCGATTTCAAAGTCCAATTACTCCTGAGGAAGAGCCTATGCAGTTGGGAAGGGCACGTTTATCCCAGGAGGAAAGAGCGAGGCGATTCAAGAACCGTTTGTGCCTCTATTGCGGAGAACCCGGTCATGTTTTAAGCCAGTGTGGGAGGCGTCCGGGAAACGACCGGACCTAACTGACGTTGGAGAGGCTAAGTTAGGTAGGTCTATTCCCTCTCCTGTGGATTCTAGTTTTTCTATCCAAGTCCTTCTGCGATATATTGATAAACAACTATCTTTTCCAGCTCTCATTGACTCATTGGGGAATTTTCTATGAGCTGACATCGTAGAGAGGTTGTCATTACCCACGCAACCATTGGATCCACCTGTCGCAATTACAGCTATAGACGGCAGCCGTATTATTGGAGGATCCATTAAGAACAGAACTGTCAACCTTTGTCTACGCATCGGAGCCTTACACACTGAAGAAATCTCCTTTCTAGTCATCCCGAAGGCCATCAACCCTGTGATTCTAGGCCTACCTTGGCTCAGACTTCACTCTCCCACTATGGATTGGCAGAAGCCTGAGATTCTTGCATGGGGTCCAGGATGTCATTCCAGATGTCTTCCCAGGATTCATAAACCCGCTATGGCCGGTTCTCCCACATCTTTCGGTATAACTCCTCAATATTGTTCATTTTCTGACGTCTTTTGTGAAAAGGAGGCTTCCAAGTTACCTCCACACAGACCTTGGGATTGCGCCATTGAATTGATGCCGGACAAGATACCACCCAGAGGACGTGTATTTCCTTTATCTTTACCCGAATCTGATGCTATGTCCCTATATATCAAGGAGAATTTGAACAGGGGTTTTATCCGGAATTCCTCGTCACCAGCAGGAGCCAGTTTCTTTTTTGTAAAAAAAAAAGATGGTGGACTGCGTCCTTGTATAGACTATCGTGGTCTCAACGCCATGACTAAGAAGAACAGGTATCCCTTGCCATTGATCTCTGAACTCTTTGATAGGGTCAAGGGAGCTTCTATATTTTCTAAACTTCACTTGAAAGGGGCTTACAACCTAATCCGTATCAAACAAGGTGATGAATGGAAAACAGCGTTTAATACGCATGATGGGCATTTCGAATACTTAGTTATGCCATTTGGACTTTGCAACGCCCCTGCCGTTTTTCAAAACTTCATCAATGAGATTTTTCAAGACTTCCTGTATCGATTTGTGGTGATTTATCTGGATGATATCCTGATTTTTTCTCCTGATATGGTTACTCATCGCCATCATGTCTCCTTAGTTCTTCAACGCCTTCGCTCACATCATCTATATTGTAAATTGGACAAGTGTGTCTTTGAAAAAACGTGTCTTCCTTTTCTTGGTCATGTGGTTTCTGGCTCAGGATTACGGATGGACCCCGAGAAGTTAAAGGCAATTTCTGATTGGCCCCAACCAGTAGGTCTCAAAGCCATCCAGCGTTTTGTGGGGTTCTCTAACTACTACCGTCACCTTATCAAGGGGTTTTCTTCCGTGATTGCACCTATCACCTCCTTGACCAAGAAGTCCGCCAACGCTAAAACTTGGCCACAGGAGGCCGTGGAAGCCTTCAAGTACCTTAAAGAAGCTTTCATCTCGGCTCCCATTCTTCAGCAACCAGATCCTTCCTTCCCTTTTTTCCTTGAGGTGGACGCATCCTCTACCGGAGTGGGAGCTATCTTGTCTCAGAAAAATTCTACTGGAAAATTTTCTCCCTGTGGTTTCTGTTCTCGCAAATTTTCGCCTACCGAAAAAAACTATGGCATTGGAGATAGAGAGCTTCTCGCTATCAAACTGGCCCTGGAAGCTTGGAGACACCATTTGGAAGGAGCCAGGTTTCCTGTTACCATTTTTACAGATCACAAGAACTTACTGTATTTACAAACTGCATCTTGCCTCAATCCTCGTCAGGCCAGATGGTCCCTGTTTTTCTCCCGCTTCGATATGATCATTACCTTCAGACCAGGGTCCAAGAACAAGAAGGCTGACGCTCTCTCTCGTTCCTTTGACTCCATGGATACAGAAGAAGAGAGTTCTAGACCCATCCTAGATCCAGAATGTATTTTGGCTACTACTCCCACTCACTTTATTATTCCTCACGGGAAAACTTTGGTTCTTCCACATCTCCAATCAAAACTCCTTAAATGGGCTCATGCCTCCCGTTTTTCTGGTCATGCCGGTATAAAAAAAAACGGGGAATTTATCTCCCATGGTTATTGGTGGCCATCTATCCACTCAGACGTTCGACAGTTTGTGACGGCGTGTTCCACTTGCGCTCAGAACAAAGTCCCTCGTGAAGCTCCAAACGGTCTGCTGCAACCTCTACCAATTCCGGATCGACCTTGGAGTCATCTTTCCATGGATTTTATCACAGATTTACCCTCCTCCAGAGGGTTCTCAGTAGTGTGGGTGGTCACTGATCGCCTTTCCCGGGCCGCTCATTTTGTGGCATTAAAAGGTCTCCCTTCTGCTCCTGTTCTGGCTCAACTCTTCATCAAAGAGATTTTCCGCCTACATGGCTGTCCAGATGTTATTGTTTCTGATCGGGGAACTCAGTTCGTGGCAAGATTCTGGAGGGCTTTTTCTCGTATTTGTGGAATTAAGTTAAATTTCTCTTCTGCATATCATCCTCAAAGTAATGGTCTCACTGAAAGGACGAATCAAGAATTGGAGAAATTCCTCAGATGTTTCATTTCAGCTAAACATGATGATTGGGTCGATTTATTACCTTGGGCAGAATTCGCTCACAATAATAATTCACATGATTCTACCTCCACTTCTCCCTTTTTTGCTCTTCAGGGGTTTCATCCTAAAGTTCCACCCTTCAAAGATTTAACCGCTTCTGGAGTTCCTGCAGTTGATTCCCTTCTATCGGACTTCTCGGCTAGGTGGGATCTTATTAAACGCAAATTGCTTCACACCTCTGCCATCAGTAAAAGAGCATTTGACAAAAGAAGACCATCTCCACTACTTACTCCTGGTGACAAAGTATGGTTGTCTATGAAGAATCTTCGCTTGTTGGTCCCCTCTTGGAAATTCGCTCCCCGATTTATTGGTCCCTTCAAGATCATAGAGGTCATTAATCCGGTGGCCTTTAGATTAAAGTTACCTCCTACCTTGAGGATTCCCAATGTGTTCCACATTTCCCTTCTCAAACCACTTGTTATTAACAAATTTTTCTCTTCAAAAAAACCTCCTGCTGCTATTTCTGCGCTAGATCAGGAATTTGAGGTGAAGGAGATTCTAGATTCTCGGATTTCCAGAGGTTCCTTGCAGTTCCTGGTTGACTGGAAAGGCTACGGTCCTGAAGAGCGTTCTTGGATTCCTGCACGAGACCTTCATGCTCCGAGTTTGTTGAAGAAATTCCATACCAAGTTCCCTCAAAAGCCTTATAGGTTGTCCGGAGGCCACCCCTGAAGGGGGGGCTACCGACCCGGCTGTGTTATCAACTACTCTCTGGATTTCCCTCTGGCACCGCATACCTGATATCTCCTGTGTACCGACCCGGCTGTGTTCCTGGACCCATCTCCTGCTACGCACTCATTGACTCCGTGCGGTTCTTCGGCAGCAAAGACCACACTACCTTGCTGTGGTTCTTGGTGAAGACCGGAAGGCCGTTAGACTCCGCGCCCTAGGTAAGCCTGTGCAAATACTGACTAAGGCATTTAAATCGTAACAGGTATTCTTTATATACTACACTATGGTGCTAGCTGTCCTTCATGGGCTGACCACTCCCCCTCTAGTGTCTGGTCTCGCCTTTCGCCATACCCCCTCTGGTGGACCCCTAGTGATGCAGTCCCCCGGTGGGCCCTTCAGTCCCCAGTCCAACACTGCTATGAGATTATTCAAATTGTTTAATATTAAATTCTTCTTAGCCTAAATACTAACTTTCTCAAATATGTTTTTTCCCCTCAGTCTTCACATACAGCACATTATTCTCCAGAGATAACTTCAAGCATAGCAAGCATTCATACTGGTATTTTGAGTTCTGTGACACTGGATGAATAAAGCAGAAGGGTCAAAATGGTTATCCAGCAATTCCAGATGGGCAAATGCCCTGATAGGGCAGCAGGGCTAAGGGGCCCCTAAAGATGCAAATGCTGTTTCTGCTGTGCTTGTTTTCCTGCATTGCTGTGCTCTTGCCCATTGTGTCACTGTTTGCAAACAGCAGTGATTCCAATGTGAGGTGAGGTAGTTATATACAGTATAATTGTCCTGAAGTCACAGGCACATACAATGTATGACTGTGACTACAATGCTCCTTCTCTCTGGCAGAGATTGCGTGTGGATGCGGAGTAATGGAGAGTATGAGGGAGAGACTAGAGACACTGTCCCTTGGGTCTTTAAGAGGTGGCAACCAGATATAGCTCCATCACTCATTGTCTCTGACAGTCTCTGGTCATGGAGCAGTAATCTGGAATCAATTATCATAGATCCTGTGATAATGATTCATGATGAAGCTGATAAGTACAAAAATGAAAAACATTGCTCCAGGCAGTACCAGTACACCCATGCAGATAAGATCATGGCACCTCTGGTCATGAAGAGGTTAATTCACTAGTTATAAGTATGAGAATAAATAAAGCATAGCCTTCACTCACTAGTTATAAGTATGAGAATAAATAAAGCATAGCCTTCACTCACTAGTTATAAGTATGGGAATAGATAAAGCATAGCCTTCTGTCGAAGTCAGTAAATTGGAGAAAGTCATTTCAATTAAAGTCTAGCAAACTTGGTTGTCTTTGTCTGAAAAGATGCGTACAAGGGCACGCTACGGTGTGAAAGGGCGTGCGCATCCACTACACGTGGCAGCAACAGTAATCGGTCTTTTACCACACATTCGCACTAACACGCATACTTATAAAATAGTACACATTAATGGTAGTTGCAACACATAGTCAGTTATGTCGAAATATAGTTGTATTTATATGTTATATCAGAGTTACATGCATATTAGTGAAATACACGGAATGGGTTGAAGAAATAACATCATGAGTGGTATCATAATGAACCTTGTCACATATCCTACTGTTTGGTTCACTTTGCGAGGGAATCGCAGAGTGCATACGCAAGTTATGAATGATAGGGAATTATGAACTACTTAAGACTAAGGAATCTTGGCGGGAAAAGCAGAGCATACCCCCTGCTGAGATGACCCCCTCCTTTGGATTCTTTTGTATAAACTGGCCAATGATGACGACACCTTGGACCTTCCTGAGACCTGGACCAATAGATGCAAGCTATTCCATCTTCATTGTATTACTGTATGTGATTGTGTATATAAGCAGCAGCTTGTGATCCAGAGTGCAGACTTCTTGTCCCCAGACTTCAGGATTGAATGACTGCACTGGATCCAGAGCGCCTGCGATAAGTAACGGCTGTATTTACTATTACTTCGCTTGAGCATATTATTCTACTTATTTGCGAATAAATCTTTGTGCTTTGGAAACACAAATCGAGGTTCGACAATCGTTATTGGTTAGCGACAATACGCACATAACAATTTGGGGGCTCGTGAGCTTTGGAGGTTTCGTTGCCGATGATACGCAAGACCAACGGATTTCGGTTCCTCAACAAAGGGTGGAGACGCGTCATAAACGGGTAAGAACGCATGGTGTTCAAAACCTGAATTTTACTCTGTGTTGCGAAACCGAATGTCCGTTTTGCATTATCTAGGGCACGCTAACTAGAACCTAGGGACAAAAGAGAAAATTGTTTCTTTTTACTGTCATTGTGCGTTTTAACTGTATTGCATAGCGTATGTGTACTTCCTGCTGTGCGTACGCGAACTTCCGGTAAACTTGCCACGTGGTTAAACAATCGTTTTGATAGTTATTGTACATGCATAGTATAATCACTTGTGAAAGCCTCTGAGACATTATTACTATTGTTGGGAACTTTTGATTTTCTGCGCAGAAAAGGTGTATAGTGTGTGATGTTGTAACGTAGATACACTGTTTTATTGTGGATTGTGCTCAGTTGCTGTCTGACGAGGCGGATTGCCCAACTGAAGGACGGTATACAGGGCAGGTATACCGAATGCGAAAACCGGGTTTTCGCAAAAGCTCTACCAATAGATCGCAAGGTTTGCTAATAATTAGTATTGGTAGGCAGTGCGATCCGATCGCACCGTTAGTGCGGATTGGTGAAGCAGCTAGGAGGAATTATACTGGAAAGGCAGGTTGATTGTATCGACTTTGCGCTCCCAGCGATAATAAACTCAGCAGATTTTTGTGGTTAAGCCAGGGTATCGAGGAGCTGATAGCCCTTGGGGCCCACAGTGATATTTCTGTATTAGGGATCCTCGCCTGGTGTGAGAAAAGCGAGTGAACGGGGCTAAAGGAAATACGTTCACCGAGCATTATAGATCTCTAGCGGTGAGTATAGCAACAGAGTTGAAATCATTAGGTGGAAAGAACAGAGCATTGCGGTGTGTCTGTGTTTCACATTTGGCCGGAAGGAACAGAGCACTGCGGTGTGTCTGTGTTCCGGGTAGAAGGTATATTGTTCAACATGGGTGCTAAGCATACGCTAGAGATGGACAGTGTACTGCCTAAGGAAGGCCCTATTGGTTCAGCTAGGTTTCTCATGTGTAAGAAATATGGTGCATATGCAACTGTGTATTGTGACACGTGGGTCGGGATGACCAAAGCTTGTGATAGGCCTTTCCCAACAATAGGGAGTTTTAATGCAGAGGTACTAAATACTGTAAAAGATAAAGTATGGTTGATCAAGTCAACGAAAAAGAGAAATAGACATAATGATTGTTTAAAATTGTGGCAAATGGAAGGTAACACGTGGCAGAGCAGCGAATGCAAACCGGAAGTAGGCGTGGTGAAAAGCGCGCGCGAGGCGGATGTAACCATTGAGAAGCGTGGCGAACTCAGAGCAAGCGCGCCCCCGCCACCTTATGTGGCGGGAGGGGTAAGTACAGCCGTTGTTAAAACTGAAAATAGAAAAATTACTAAGTTGTACCCTGTTTTAAACCAGTTTCAATCAAGTGTATCTGAAAATGAAGATGAACCCACTGTGATTTCGGCCATTGCCCATGCTGTTAGTGTACTAGAGGCTCAGCGCAAGTATGAGAAAATGGCTGAGATAGGTGAGAGTAGCGTGATCACTAGGAGTGAAAGTGTTCTACATCTAGGGCCTGTAAATGCTGTAGTGCCCCCTGAAGTTAGTGTACCAGAGGGTGTGTTCCCGGTCCGCACAATATCGGTTCCCAATGGGAAACCGGATAAGGATGGTGTAGTTCCTTTAAGAAATGTTACAATGCATTGTCCCTGGACTAGATCAGAATTACATTCCATTATGACTGAATTCCCAGACCCTAGAAAGGAGTTAGCTAAATGTCAGAAATTTGTTAAAGACTTAGGGAATGCTCACGAACCAACCAGTAAGGATTGGCGGGTAGTGTTGAGGGCGTGTCTTCCTCCCAATACTAACATACAAAAATTTATTGAAGATTGTTTTTTGGAGGAAGATGACACCTTGACTGATGAGATTAACCAACGGAATATAGAACAAATTGTCAAACATTTAGCCATCTGTTTTCCAGTAGTAGTAAACTGGAGTAAGATTTTCACCATTAAACAAAAGGATAGTGAAACTGCCTCAGATTACTTTTCTAGAGCTATAACAGCGATCGCACGATTTACTGGGATATCCAACATAATTGAGGATCCACATCACAGAGAGGTAGCTGTAGGAGTACTGATGGACGGCCTTAGAGAAAATTTAAAGACGAGAGTACAAACCACATTACCTAATTGGAGAGGCGTCACGGTAGACTCTCTTAGGGAGTCTGCTGTGGAGCATGACAAGAACCTTTTTAGAAAAAGGGAAGAGAAAAGTGATAAGTTAATGACGGTAAGTATACAGGCTCTAGAAGGGGTGCACACACGACCACCAGCATTCAACCCATATAACAGGAAACCTAAAGTGATCAGGTGTTTCAACTGTAATGAGGAAGGACATTACAGGAGAGATTGTAATAAAGAAAGACTTAATGCACATAGGGGCGGGTCACATAGATATCCTCCAAGGAAGGATTCACATAGACTAGAAGACTCACATCTACCCGCGCATATTACGGCAGCAAATGCTGCCCGGGAAATCAATAGTCAGCGCTAGGGGTCAGGTCATACCTGTAGTCTACAGCCAGTGAGGTTAACTGAGAGTCAGAGTGAAGAACCAACAATGATAGTTGACATAGCTGGTAGGAAACAAACTTTTCTTGTAGATACAGGGGCGGCCCGATCTGTGATAACCTCTCCTTTCAATCTACAGGTGACCAGTAAAACCATTCCAGCTATGGGGGTGACGGGAAAAGTGTTACATTATCCTCTAACTAAACCCACTGAAGTTACTATCGGCCCTCTGCATACTAAGTATTCGTTCCTCTTAGCTGCAGCGGCTCCTACTAACTTGCTAGGGAGAGACTTGTTATGTAAAATGGGATGTGTCATATACTGTACTTCAGATGGTGTGTTCCTAGATATACCCGAGAAGGTTGCACATGAGCTACAGGACATATTGGACACCCCTCAAAGGTTAATGTTACACTCTCCTGTTATAGAACAAAGTCCATCTCAAGTAAAGGGGATGTTGCTGGAAATACCAGGTTCCCTATGGACCAGAGATGGACAGGACACTGGACTGATGGCAAACGTAGCCCCTGTCATGGTCAATCTAAAAAGTGGTAGGATAGCTCCAAAAATCCCACAGTATCCATTAAAACCGGAGGTGGAACTAGGGGTATATCCTGTTATTGAGAGGCTAATACAACAAGGGATTTTAATCCGTACAGCTAGTACAGCAAATAGTCCCATTTTCCCTGTGAAGAAGAGTGGGGGGAGGGGCTATAGATTAGTCCAGGACTTAAGGGGAATTAACAAGGTTGTTGAGAGCCAATTCCCCGTAGTGCCGAATCCAGCTGTCATCCTCATGCAGATTCCACCGTCTGCCAGCCATTTTACTGTCATTGATCTATGTTCTGCTTTCTTTTCAGTCCCTCTTCACCCTGACTGCCAATACCTTTTTGCATTCTCCTACAGGGGAGTGCAATACACATGGACCAGACTACCCCAGGGGTTCATTGACAGCCCCAGTATTTTCTCCCAAGCCTTACATGACTGTTTGCAATCCTTTCAACCCCACAATGGGTCTGTTCTAATTCAATATGTGGACGATTTGTTGTTGTGCTCTGATTCTTTTATGTCATGTTTACATGATACTAAATTGTTGTTGCTTCATCTTTCACAAACAGGGCACAAGGTGGCAAAGGATAAATTACAGCCATGTCAGACTAAGGTCAAATACTTAGGACACTGCCTCACTAAGGGGCTAAGACACCTGACAACCGACAGAATTGAGGCCATACAACACATGACCCTGCCACAGAGCCAGAAGCAGATTCGTACTTTCTTGGGGATGTGTGGATACTGTAGGTCCTGGATCCCAGGTTTTTCTATTCTGGCATTACCATTGCAGGAGCTAGTCTCTTCCTCAAAACCAGAACGTGTTGTACACACAGAAGAGTCAGAGCGAGCGTTCTTTAATCTTAAAGATAGTCTGACAAAAGCACCTGCATTGGGAATACCTGATTATGAAAAGCCTTTTGAACTATTTTGTACAGAATCTGATGGTTGTGCAGCAGGTGTCCTCGCACAGAAACATGGTGACGCTAGCATACCGGTAGCATACTACAGTGCACAATTAGACAATGTGGCAAGATCACTCGAAACATGTCTCAGAAGTGTAGCAGCAACGGCCCTTCTAGTAAGTAAGAGTGAGGATGTAGTATTAGGACATAATTCAACCATCTATACACCCCATGCTGTATCAGCTCTGTTAAATTCAGCTCAAACCAGACATGTTTCTTCAGCTATATTCACAAAGTGGGAACTAGCCCTGATGGCACCCTCAAACATCACCATCAAACGATGTAGCACCTTAAATCCAGCTACATACCTTCCATATGTGTCTCAAGAGACAAAAAGGGTGGGAGGTGAGGAGACCCTGGTTGATGATGAGTTAGGCAAGAATACTGACACGCATGACTGTATGGAACACCTGAATCAGACCTTTACTGCAAGACCCGACATACGTGACACCCCCTTAGAAAATGTAGATTTTATGTTTTATACAGACGGAAGTTGCCATAGACAGACAGAGACAGGAGAGCTATGTACTGGTTATGCTGTTGTAGACGATTAGGATGTGGTAGAAGCTGAACCCCTTGGCCCACCTCACTCAGCCCAGGTGGCGGAACTAGTAGCACTAAGGAGAGCGTGTGAATTGGCAGAGGGTAAATCAGCCAATATATATACTGACTCTAGGTACGCCTTCGGGGTAGTGCACGATTTTGGGGCCCTTTGGCGTCTTAGAAACTTTACGACAGCAGCAGGTACACCAGTAGCACATTCACAACACATAAAAGGACTTCTGACAGCGATACAGTTACCCAGAACAGTAGCCGTCATAAAGTGCAAAGCCCATACCTTTGAAGAAGACCCAGTGTCACTGGGCAACAACAGGGCAGACGAAGCTGCTAAATGGGCAGCAGGCCAACCTATGACTGTATCGACCGAGACTATGATGGTTTTTCAGACATTAGACATGCAGAAATTAATTGAAATGCAAGATTTGTGTTCCCTGCAGGAAAAGGCGGTCTGGAAGGCGAAGGGATGTGGTCAAGAGTCCTCAGGACTCTGGAGGGATGGACAAGGTAAGCCTGTAGCTCCCCGAACATACTATCCAAGCCTGGCTGAAGCAGCACACGGCCTGAATCACCTGGGTAAAGAAGGTATGCGCAAACTGGTGAGAGCATACTGGTGTGCTCCCGGATTTTCCTCTCAAGCTGGTAAGAAAGCAATGTCATGTCTTTCATTGTTTGAGGAAAAATGTTGGGAAAACTATTCCAACTGAGCCATCCCACATCCCTCCTACAGACGGACCTTTTCAGGTAATACAAATTGACTATATCCAATTACCACCGTGCAGGAATCTAAAGTATGTGTTAGTGTGTATTGATGTGTTTTCCGGTTGGGTAGAAGCATATCCAGCAGCCACTAATACTGCTGTGTTCACTGCAAAGAAAATTGTACTAGATTTTGTGTGTAGGTTCGGTATCCCTAGGATCATTGAAAGTGATAGGGGTACCCATTTTACTGGTGATATCTTCCAAAATATGTGTAAACTCATGGGAATCAGTAGCAGACTTCACACCCCTTACCGACCACAAGCCAGTGGTAAGGTGGAGAGAGTAAACGGTACTATCAAGAACAAACTGGGTAAGATAATGGCTGAAACTGGGTTGGCATGGCCTGAGGCTTTGCCGTTGGTCCTCCATAGCATTCGAACCACTCCTAGACCTCCTCTTAATCTGTCCCCCTTTGAGATACTGTTCGGACGACAACCTCATTTGATCGTGAGTCCACAAGACGACTTGTAGTGTAATAATGAAGTGACTGTACAATATCTTATAAGAATGAGTAGACAGCTGAAACAACAACAACAAAAACTAAAAATGCTGTCACCTGGTATGCCAGAGACGAACTGTCATGATGTTGAACCTGGAGACTATGTTATGATCCGCAATTTCTTACGTTCAGGTTGTTTAACAGACCGTTGGGAAGGCCCGTACCAAGTGCTGCTGACCAGTACTACATCACTGAAGGTTGCAGAGAGAGACACTTGGGTCCATTCCACCCACTGCAGGAGAGTCCATAATCCGGAGAAAGTGCAAGATAAAGCTAAGACCAACAACATAGATCTGTCACTCGTGAGTCTGTTCCGGGAGAGCTAAAGCCTGCAGTCGAGACAACTGAACCAGAGACGTTGCCCCAGAACTATCTTTCCAGCGATGGAGTGGCGGTTTTTATTTTTCTTTTGTTCCAGGATTTTCCTTGTTTTTACTTTTTCTAGGACATTCTATTTTTGTGAAGGAGGATGGAGGACAGAGGAGAGTTCTGGGAGTGATACGGATGAAATGGAGGCCGAAGAAAAGTTAATAGGATACTCTGAGCAGCCCATTATCAAACTTGGTCCAGGGGTTATGAAAAGGTCTGCTAGCTCAGGAACTCGGAGGCATTGTGAGGGGCTATTGTCTGATGAGTATTGTATCTGCAAGTTCTGCGACTCCCTAGTTGAAGAGAGATGCATCCAACGATGCCAGTCCCCCAGTACTCTGAATATAGGCGGGCATCCTTTGGAGGATTATCACTCCCTGGTGGGTAAGGTGCTAAACCAAACCGAGTGTTGGGTGTGCTCTCACGTGCCTCAAGGGCAGCATAACATAGGACTAGTGCCATTCCCCCTAAACATATCCGAAGTACTCGAATTGAGGGGTGGGAGGCCCATAGAAGGAAGGTACAATAACACTAGGTCCCCTAGTCTGACGCTTCGACAATACTCCATAGGCAGATCTTTGCTGTGCCTAAACATATCTCATGCAAAGCACCTGGAGAATTGGGAGGCTGACATATCAGATCAGACAATGGCTCGCCACCCTCATTTTAAAGGAAGACTCACAAGGTCACTACTAGGCAGGAATGTTGATGGAAGTCACAAGTTAGGGCGTATAACCAAACATAAGAAGGTATCCATTGGAAAAGTCTCTACAGATAAATGTGAAAATGTCATTAATGCCGACACGTGTCTAGAGCAGATGAAGACACTAGGCATGGGTAGTTTTATCAAAAATCTGTGTGATATAATTCATGGGCATACTGTTCCTTATGTTCTCCCTGAGAATGTGTATTTTGTTTGTGGGAGAAAAACTTATTCCTGGGTGACTCCGAGTTCCAAGGGCTTGTGTTTCCTAGCTAAACTGGTTCCTGAAATCATGACTATTACTCATGAAGAAATGGTTGGTATTCACAAGACTACATCACCACCATACATACACACACAGTATGAACACCGTGGTAAGAGAAATATGATTCCTGGTGAGGAACCCATAGCTACAAAATTGATTAGTGAAACTGCTGGTTTCCAAGTTATGGTTGCTCGAGATCTCACCAGGACCGCTCGGGGAACATTAAACTTTAAATATATCCAAGATCTAGCCAAATTAATAGATAATATCACCGAGATGTATGATGACACTTTCAGGTATACTGGAAGGGAGCTACAAGTGTACAAGAAAGAGTTGGTGCAACACAGACTGGTACTAAATTATCTCACCTCTATTACTGGTGGGTACTGTGTGACACTGGCCACCCAGTTCGGTGTCAAATGTTGCACGTACATTACTAATAATACGGATGACCCTAAAGAGGTTATAGACCGGAAGATGGAGGAAATTTTGCAGCTGAAATGGGAATTTCGAAAGAGCCATAATCCTTCATTATATGAGGTCGGGGAAAAGGTGGCGGGTTGGTTCTCATGGTTGAACCCAGCAAAATGGTTCTCCGGTCTGGGGGAGTGGGTACAGGAAATGATTGCGAGTGTAGGTAAGCTCCTTCTCCTGATACTGGGTGTCATCTTAGCAATTGGTTTAGTTGTCAAATGTGTTCCTACTGTGTTGAAGTGTGGAAAATGGTCTCAAAGGAGTAACACTGAGAAAGAGACTGAAAGGGTGGTACCAGATACCGAGATCATGGTCTGTGGAGAAGTATTGTATAATCCTGAACTTGAAACGGTGATTGGGTGATAGTTTATTACACTATCAAAGGGTGGAACTGTCAAAGTCAGTAAATTGGAGAAAGTCATTTCAATTAAAGTCTAGCAAACTTGGTTGTCTTTGTCTGAAAAGATGCGTACGGTACGCTATGGCGTACAAGGGCACGCTACGGCGTGAAAGGGCGTACGCATCCACTACACGTGGCAGCAACAGTAATCGGTCTTTTACCACACATTCGCACTAACACGCATACTTATAAAATAGTACACATTAATGGTAGTTGCAACACATAGTCAGTTATGTCGAAATATAGTTGTATTTATATGTTATATCAGAGTTACATGCATATTAGTGAAATACACGGAATGGGTTGAAGAAATAACATCATGAGTGGTATCATAATGAACCTTGTCACATATCCTACTGTTTGGTTCACTTTGCGAGGGAATCGCAGAGTGCATACGCAAGTTATGAATGATAGGGAATTATGAACTACTTAAGACTAAGGAATCTTGGCGGGAAAAGCAGAGCATACCCCCTGCTGAGATGACCCCCTCCTTTGGATTCTTTTGTATAAACTGGCCAATGATGACGACCCCTTGGACCTTCCTGAGACCTGGACCAATAGATGCAAGCTATTCCATCTTCATTGTATTACTGTATGTGATTGTGTATATAAGCAGCAGCTTGTGATCCAGAGTGCAGACTTCTTGTCCCCAGACTTCAGGATTGAATGACTGCACTGGATCCAGAGCGCCTGCGATAAGTAACGGCTGTATTTACTTTTACTTCGCTTGAGCATATTATTCTACTTATTTGCGAATAAATCTTTGTGCTTTGGAAACACAAATCGAGGTTCGACAATCGTTATTGGTTAGTGACAATACGCACATAACACTTCACTCACTAGTTATAAGTATGGGAATAGATAAAGCATAGCCTTCACTCACTAGTTAGTGCTCTTTTTTTTCAATCTTTACTGGATGCACTTGTGTAACAATAATCTGCTCTCACACTAATGACTGGTACTAGATGCTTTATCAATTTTAAAATAATGGTAATTAGGAAATATAAAGTGTAGCGAGTATTTACTAGGAATACATCTGCTAAATTGTAAGATTCTTGGAGCAAAGTTACTTAATCCACATCTGGATGTTGTCAACTGAACAGCTTTTTCTGCCTGTAAATTCAGATCTAAAATAATCAGACACAATAATGATGATAGGGAAACATAATTAGTTTTCATCTTTGTTCTGCAGGTGGCCTTCCCTATATATTCTTACTTCAAACCCTCCCAGCATTTTCAAGGAGAGATTTTGTTTATTTTCACAAGAATTGTGAAGTTCCTGAGATCTATTCATCTCATATTACAATCCTGACGTCTAGATGTGCTGAGTGGAAAGTATTGTGGCGTGCACTAATTGCACACACTGTTTTAGTGGAAAATAGATATTGCTTACCATCTCTCCTGATCCCTGTTATGGGTTAGACACCCTACTAGCGAGCTGGAAAGTGAATTAACCTTTCCAACCAGAGGCCGGCTGGTAGTCTGTTAAGGAAGGGAAATCATTCACTTGCCAAAATACAAAGCCACCGGTCATTCTTACACATCCACGCAATGCAAAAACTAGATTGTAACTTACTTGAGTATTCAGATCATTTGTGGTGAATGGAACAAAGATCACAACTGCTGCACAACATCTTCAGAAACTCTTTTTTTGCACTGTGATACCAGTAGGCATTAGTGCCTTTATCGAAAAGGTGGGTTATTGGCATAAACGGGCCTAGATATCACCATTCTTTTGGTCTCATCGGTTATAGTCTTAAAAGCAACGCTGAAAACCCCGACAGCACATTCCACGACATCATAACAGCAATGGTGTCATCCCCGACACACTCTTCAGACCGACTGCTTCAAAACCAGACTTAAAAGGATTCCGATGAATAAAGGTGACGGGCGTCTACAGTGACGTCACTGTTAAGCCCAACTGTATTGTTGTTGCTGCTAAGGTTGTAATTTAAGGAGGACACGGCTGTACAAATTGTACAAGCCTTTGCACATTGTACAGCCATGGGCTCCTTAAATTACCACCTTAACAGCAACAACAATACAATCAGACTTAAAATGGTATGTGCTGTTGGGGTTGTCGGCATCACTTACACATACCCAACCCGGCCTCATACCCACTGGTGTTACATTACAAGCATTTATCAGAGTTTTTACCACTTATACAATGCATGCAAACGGATCTGACAATGAATGTCAGTAGACCCACATACGTTTTTTATTTGCATTTGGATGGGTTGCATTTGCATAGCAGATTTTATGAGCGATTGTTGTTCATTTCAATGTATTTAACACAAGTTACCCACATTGTGGTCAATAGAATAACCTTCTGAACACAAGTAAACACATTGGACCTGATTCATTAAGGAAAGTAATACAAAACAAATGAGTAAGTTTTCTCCTGGACAAAACCATGTTACAAGACAAGGGGTGCAATTTAGTTTATTATTTTCCACATACTGTCTGTTTTTACATGTAGCACACAAATACTTGATAGCTTTATTTGTACACTGAAATTTAAAGTTGATCTAGAACATGCCTTACCCCATCACATTTTAAATTTGCCTCCCCCTCCAATGCAACATGGTTTTGACAAGGTGCAAAGCTACTCATTTTCTTTTGCTTTACTTTCCTTAATGAATAAGTTCCATTGTGTTTGCATTTGACATATGTTCTTAAAATGTAAACCAAACGCCAGTGGGTATAAGGCCTAAAAATCAAAGCCTGATAACAGAGCTAATTGCTGCATTGGTTGTTGTACAGACAGACATCTTCTCTCTTATATAATTAGTTGTAACGTAACGTACAAAAAAATGCAAATAGTTTATTCAATTTATATCTGGCAGGGGCAATCACTACAAGTGGAAATAATAAAACAGTATTCCCCTCCAATAACAAGATAGTTGTCACACTCCGGGCATTTGGCTTCCAGCCCTGAAGCCCGGCGCGCTTAGCAGCTCCCCGCTGACAGCTACTCCCCGTCCCAGCCAGCCGTCATCTTCCGAACTCCTTATTCCCGCTGCCGCTTGCTCATTGGCTGGCTAATTTGACTCCTAGTTTTAAGGCACCTCCTTCAGTAACTCATTGCCTGTTCTTTTGCCTGCTCCCTCTACCTCCTTTATTTTCTGCCATGGTAAACCTATTGTCACCTCCTATGCAAACTCCATTATTCCAGTGGTATCATCATCATCATTTATTTATATATCTGACTTATGCAGACTATTGCACCTCCTGTGTAAATTTAGATCATTCTAGGGGTATATCTGCTGTCTGCAGACTATAGCACCTCCTGTGTAAATCTCCACCATTTCAGCGGTAAACCTGCCATACCCAGACTATTGCACCTCTGTGCAAACACATCATTCCAGTGGTATATCTGCCATCCGCAGACTATTACACCTCCTGTGTAGTTCTCCACCATTCCAGTGATAAACTTACTGTCCGCAGACTACCGCATCTCCTGTGCTATCTCCACCATTTCAGTGGTATACCTGCCGTTCGCAGATTGTTGCATCTCCCGTGATATCTCCACCACTACAGTGGTATCAACTTGTCACCAGCAGGCTATCGCTTCCACCAGTGCTGTATCCTCCCTGAGACTTTCTCTGCTCTCAATCAAGTTTGTGTACATTTTCGCTGATGGTTCTTGTCTTCTTCTGCACCGCCCTCCTCTAAAGGTTTCACTTAGTTCTCCCAGTGAGGACCACGACCTCCACCTAGCGGTGGTTCCTGGTGAAGACCATCTGCCCATTAGACTCCGCGCCTCACTGGAAGTAGCGCAAAACTAGGTAGAGCTAGGATCCAATTCTGATTAGACCAAGACAATTGTCTATCACTGCGATACAGTGATAGAAAATTTGCTGTCTTTGATAAATAGGCTCCCCCCGCCCCTCCCTTGCATGGGGAAGTATCGCAGGGGGGTCCTGGCAATGCTACTACCGGCAAAGGCCTTTACAGGTCAATAGCTTTAGTTTTTGGAGGATTCAGGGCTTATCTCCCTTTAATAAATAGACCCCTTAATGTGTTGTTTGTTTCCTGCTGACCAGCAGCTGAGTGCAGAGGGATATTATTTTATTATTTGCACTAATTCCAATACAGCCAACCACTTGATATGGATACCTAATGAATTACCCCTACAGTTATATGATTTGGAAAATAATGAGGTTATATTGACTAAATATATCATTCAAACTAATATGCCAGATAATTACTAATGCAGTTAGGTTCTGCCCTAATGGATATGGACCGGAAATGGAATAGACATTGTGGTGGGTATGACTGTTTGATGGTGTGTAGGAAGCCCTATCACAATTTTGCTATTGGGCCCAAATATTTCTTGTTACACACTTGATCTTATGTAACCAGGGTCCTCACAGACATGCAGATCGGATCCTGTGTAACTAGTTCCCACACAGCCATGCAGATCAGATCCTATGTAACCAGTTCCTACACAGCCATGTCTATAAGATTCTCTGTAACTAGTTCCCACATAGTAGTTGTGTATCTGTCATGCATGCAGTGTGTGAAGTGCACAAAGTTCCTTGAGTCAGAGGTGCCCAATGTTGACTTGCGGGCCCACCATGTGCCCATGGGGTGGGCCCGTCGCCTGTTTCCTTTCTCCAGTCGCAGTGGAAGAACTGGACTCCCTGCAGTCATTGATGGCATGGAGCCTATCAGTAAGCTCCCAGCATATCAGTGATTGGGGGCAGTTGTGTTTCATTATCTGGTGCAAGGATACAGCTCTTCTACTGTCTGTGTGAGAGAAGAGGAGGGAAGAGGACTAGACAGAGAACCTCTTCTATCCGCTGTGTATTTAAGGTGAGTGAAGAGTAGTGGGGTGAGGAGAGAGGAGAGGGAAATGAGGAAGGGAATAAATAGAAAGATGAAGTGGGAAGAAAACGATAAAGGGTGGATGAAGTGGGAATTGATGATATTGCAGTCCCAAGTAATAGTGAGCCAGATAGCTAACTCATGTGATTTCTGATGCCACAAAGCTACACCAAAATGACACCGTCGAACAGCTTCACCAAGATGACGGCACCGGATCTGCATCCTTGTCTACATCTCTCAGCAGTCTAAGCTGCTGGGAGGAGAGAACAGAGAAGGAGGGAGGAGAAGCTCTGAGGAGCCTGTTTGCGCCAATTGCAGGAGGAAAAGCTACAAAGAGAGGGCAGAGGAGAGGAGGAACAGCAATTTTGGAAAAGAGTGGAGCAAGAGACTCCTGGTGAGGGAGGAAAGCCTGAGCAAAAAATTAAAGTCAATCTGAGACCAGCTAGAATGGAGAGCAGAAGAGACATACAGAGACAGAGTTTACAAATTGTTGCTAAGAGTACCCAGTGTGAAGGATTTGCTTTTGTGAACATTAAAAGTTAGTCTCTGGCCAGAAAGGGAGTCTCCTGACCTGGGTGAATTGGGGGTAAGCACAGAAGACTGTATACAAGGATATGCTCCCTACTCATTGGTGCTGAGCCCTGCTTCCACATTGACAGATAAGTGTAGTCACAGTACATATATTGCATATAGACTGAAACGGAAATCCGCTCTGTTTCTGAATTGTGTAACCTACCTCATTGCAGGCATTGCATACCTACCTCATCTAATATGGATAATTCCAGTCTGCTGATATTACTAAGTTAACCACTGAAGAGATATACCTTATAGACATTCAAACAACCTAGGCTATTCAGTAAGTACACCTACCGTGCCTCATGTTTATAACTATGAATGTATTATTTGTATTAGAAGGTCTGAGTGATTGGATTGGTGCAAGGGTGAGTGTGGTGTTATTGATATCTCCTGTTCTGGTTTATTTTATTTACATTTGTATGGGAGATATATATGGCAGCATTTAGTGACATAGGGGCACATTTATCATTCATCGGCAGAAATGAGAAATAGTTATCAATCCTTATCGCATGGATAAGGATTGATCTATTTCTCAAATTTATTAAAAATGGATCACAGAAACAGCAGTTCCGAAAAACTGCTGTTTCTGTGATAAAAAAAAACCACACTTACCCCCCTCTTCGGGACGCGCTGTATCTAGGATCTCCTCCACGTCATCTTCGTTCCTCATCTTCTTTCCATTGCGCATGTGCAGTTCCACAAAGATCCCGGTCTGTCTGCAATTCTGCGAGCGGTGAGTGACAGAGAGGGATCATGTGATCCCTCCACACATGCACTGTCCAGCTCTGCTCTTCGGAGCAGAGCTGACAGCATTGCGTTTTTTCATTTCTGATAATGTACGCCAGCTTCAGCTGGCGTACATTAACATGACAAGTTCCCGAAAAAAATGTTTTTTCGGAACTTGTTAGATTGCAGCTGGGAGCAGTCACCATACTGTTGAATAGTGACTGGTCCCAAAAACGAAGAGGAGTGCAAAGCAGCAGATATCCATTTTATCTGCTGCAATGCACCCTTAATAAATTTGCGGAGGACACGGAGGCACCTTAATTACCCGGTAAAAGCACTATCGTGCTTTCTTAAATATGCCCCTAAGCCACTCAGACCCTTATGTTGTTTATTTATGTAAACTGTTATTTTTGCTCTTAGGGTTCCAATATAAGTCTTTCATAATGTTGTCAGTTAGATTCTATTGATCTGGTATTATTTTGTCTAATCTTGTTCTACCTAAAGAGTGGCTATTTCTGACAGGCAGCTAGATTTAATTTGTGCATGACATGTTGACTGTCAGAGTGGTAGTATTGTAGGAAAATATTCTGTACAGTGAGACATGTCTCATAGTAGTGAGGTGATTTATAAATTGCATTATATCAGTGATTGAGAGTTGTATTGGAAATTAAACTCTATATTGTATTTTGTAGGTTGCAACCTTTTCAAATTGTGCCACCTGTTATATATAAATTCCATTTTCAATAACCTCTTCCCTTTAATGAATGCACCAAGGTGGGTATTATTTATAAGTTGTGTTATTCCTAAGCATTCTGTGATAATTCAAGTGGGTCTCCTAAGTCCTCCCCTGGTAAAGCAGACTACTACTGTGGAAGTCAAATAATTGGATAAAGTAAACTAAATTGATTAATAATGTTTTACCGTTCGATTGGAATTAGTGCGCCACGTGAAATTACGCAATCTAACGGATTAACAACACACACATTTGCATTCGCACTTACACTTGTAAATAATACACATTTATTAAGGTTCCAATCCACATTTATTTATTAGTAAAATGTATTAGAGATTATTTATACATAGATAATATTATAGCAAAGGTATGGTTCAGGTCCTCTAAAAGGTAAAGAGTTTGGTCTCATATTAAAGCTTATTTCACCACCATTAACCCGGTTTCGACAGAGTTGCAATCGCATCTAGCGCTCACAAGTTATGAGCAATATGAGATTAATACTCAAAAGTACTTTATTTATGGGTCAGTTTAAACTGGTTATTCAGCGGGAAGACACGTAGGCAACAGCTGGAGCAAGTTGCCCTCTCCTTTGTGAAAAGAACAAATAAACTGACCTATGACCAGCAGTCTACTGGAACATCGTTAACCTTGGACCAATGAAGACCTCTCTTAGTGTTATCTGTGTATATTTGTGACATCATCACTGTTTAAGCTAATTCAAGCTGCATATAAGCTCCCTGGGCCAGTGTTAGCTCTCTCTTCCTGACAACAGACAGCATGCCTGTATCTGAACCTGGGCCCACACTTTATTATTATATTTTATTTATTGTCTATGCATTATCATTCTTTGCTGTTATCCTGCTATATTTGGCTACTAAATATCTTTGGCATTGGAACCACAATAATCACTTTGGACAATGTTTATTGGTGTCGATAAAACAAACATTTCACTACATAACCACATTGTGTAGCACAGAAGACTTGGGTTGGAGGCACTGAGCAGTGAGTAACATGAACACAGCGCATCTGCAACACCTACAAAAAAACGGTTTTGCCGCTATAGACTGTAGTATGTAAACAGACTGTACATAGTCTTGCATACTGAATGTTTCTAGACTGGTTCCTCACAGTCATGCAGAATGGATCCTCTGTAATTGGCTACTACACAGCAATGCATACTGGAAACGAATGTATTTAGCCAAACTACACTGCCATTGGGATTGGTTGTTGTGTAGACTGGATCTTATATAGCTGATATTTACAAAGCCACAGATACTTGCATCCCTATTTATTTAATTGCAAAGATAAGGATGAGTATCATAAAATCACTTTTTGCTGCAATTTATCTAGAAAATATCGCTGGGGCAGTGATACCCAGCTGCCACGGCAGTACTGGCCTGGAGCAGTAAGGGATCATCATCATCATTTATTTATATAGTGCCACTAATTCCGCAGCGCTGTACAGAGAGCTCACGACCATCAGTACCTCCCCCATTGGGGCTTACAGGCTAAATTCTTTACCACACAGACACACAGACTAGGGTCAATTAACCTACCAATATGTTTTTGGAGTGTGGGAAAAAAACTAAGCACCCGGAGGAAACCCACACAAACACAGGGAGAACATACAAACTCCTCACAGCTAAGTGATAAATTACTGCTTTGCCAGGTCTCTGTAGATTTGTGGGGTTTCAGTTCCACTAATAAAGAAAAGTGTAAATATATGAATATATGAAAAAACTGAACAATGAAAAATTCTTTATTCAAACACAACATCATTATCATCTGCTACCTTCATCCCGAGATGGCAATATCAGAACAAGTATTAAGGTGGCACATGTGCCATTGTGACACTTGTTAAATAGGTTTCCCATTCCAAAGGCATGGGGAAGCTTTCACTGGCAAAAGCTGGCCATTCTTACCTTCAGCGGGGGCTACCTTTTGGTATATTGGGCAAAACAAATAAAAACCCTATTGCCGGCCAAAACACCTGTTTTCACCAGCAATTGGGCATTTCGCCTCTTGATAAATGATATCCAATTATAATGAGATGATGTCAATTGTGTAGAAATTAATGATAGGAGAATACTACAACCTGTACAGAAATGTTATGAGATCAGCAGTTTGGTCTGCACTCAGCAGTTGTGTGCAGTGAAGGTTATAACTCTTCATAGTTGTCATTTTAAATAAAGTCTGTTTTTCACACACATCACAGCTCGCTGTATATGGAATTTTACAGACCTATTCCTGCCATTCTGTGCTGACAGTGATTTAAAATGATTCCTACAAGGATCAGCCACTGGCAATGGAACCAGTCATCCAGCTCCACAGTAAGCCCAACTGCATCGATTCACTATACCATATACATTTTTTTTTTTTTACTCATTGTAACAGAGAAGTCTTTTATTGAGTTCCATACCCAAAATTCCCACACAAGGTTCAGCATCTAACACGAAAATTAATTAATTTTGTATTCCAGACTTAAGGATCCCATGACACTCTAGCTGGTGTTGAACTACAACACTAAGAAGGACCTTATCAATTACAATTCTGATCTGCTATTTATACACTCGGACAGCATCCTGTTTAAAATTAGAAGTTATGCTGTGAGTTATACAAACGCTGATAATATTTTCATTCCTTCTTAGACATTACACAATGGGGCCAATTTATGAAAGGGAGAAAGCAAAAACAGTATTTTTTGCTAGAGCTAGGTCTTCTCCCTAGCTATCAAAGCCCCCTGCCAGTCACCCAGTAGTGTCAGGATTGAAACACCATGGAGAGTAGCAGTGGTGAAACAGAGTGACATTATTAATAACACTGTTTAAACAGGAAGCAAATAGGTGCAGTCAATGGTAAATGGCAAGCTTAGTTAATAGAAGCAGAATTTTCAAGATAGCAGAAATAGCAGTTATAATGGATAAATACAAAATCCTAGACACAAAAGTTGAATTGCAGCACAGGATAGCAGGATGATTAGGTTTAGCAAATGAAGCAGGATACCAGGTTTAGCAGATGAAGCAGGAAACACTGGATTACCAGGTTTTGCAGATGAAGCAGGGTACACTGGATATCAGGCACAAATAGTGAAGTTCAGAGTTAGGTTACCAGGTGTAGCACTACAGGCACAGGATATCACAAAGGAATCAGACAGGAAGAAGGTCAGGCAAGCCAGGGGATCCATAACAATACCAGCTAGTAAACAGGTGCAGAGCCAAACAGAGCCGTGGTCAGGGTCACAAGAGAAGGAGCAATATGAGGAATATGAGGAAACAAGCTGAGATCAGATACCAGGAGTTGAAACTGACACAAATAAGAAGAGTACACAGAGAAACCAGAGCAATAACAATTGATGAACTGGCTCAGATTGCTGGGAAAGGCAGTCTCTTAAAAGGCCAGACACAGATGATTAGGTTACAGGAGTGATGATGAAGGGTTAACCCCTTGCAGGCAGGATCAGACAAAGGCAGTGCAGCATCTAGAGAGGAGATACTGAACTGCAGCCTGAGGCAGATTGTGACAATACCCACCCCCCTCTTAAGAACTGATACCAGATGCCCAACAAGAGGGAAATTAGGTTCAAACAAAAAAGTCAGAGTCATAATGTAATACCTTGGGATATTCAAAGGGCAGAAAATAAATAGAAACTGTGCCCGAGGAAAACCTGAGACTCAAAAGCCCCTCTCGTCTTCTTCTTTTTTACTTTCTTTTTATGGCTCTTAGAGGGTTTCTCGAATTGGACCGAACATTTAGGTAACTCCAAGGTTGGGGTAACTGGGGATATAGAAGATGGCACAGCAGAAACACTGTAGGTTGGATAGGCAAGTCATAAACTCTTCCATCATAGCTTCAGTAAAAAGTTGTAAATTTGAGAGAATAGGACCTCTGGTCTTAAGGGGATTTCCCCATTAAAAAGTTTTCCCTCTAAAGTTAGACAATAAGAAGTGTACTCGCTTATGTTGGTTGTTGACAAGGACAGGACTGATATGGAGGGAAAATAGAATAAGCAAAACTTTATAAGGGCATCTAATTGAGCGATGTCCCCATCAAATGTAGTTGGGAGAATTCTGGAACAGCAGATGAATCGACAGTATCGGCAACTTTGGATGATGGTGTAGTAGAAATTGTACTGGTAGAAGAGGTGGTAGATAGAACAGGAGTTTTGGAGATACTAGAACAGGAATTATCTGGACCAGCTGGGCTGGAGTCACCAACTGGGACAGCAGGAGACCGCAACTGGGACAGCAGAAGCATGTATCCTAGTGCTCTGGCTGAGCACGTATCTCTGGGCGCTTGGGCAGAGCACGCATCTCTGGGCGCTGGGGCAGAGCACGCATCTCTGGGCGCTGGGGCAGAGCACGCATCTCTGGGCGCTGGGGCAGAGCACGCATCTGTGGGCGCTGGGGCAGAGCACGCATCTCTGGGCGCTGGGGCAGAGCACGCATCTCTGGGCCCTGGGGCAGAGCACGCATCTCTGGGGCATCGGACAGAGCACTCATCTCTGGGGACTCGGACAGAGCACTCATCTCTGGGGCCTCGGACAGAGCACTCATCTCTGGGGACTCGGACAGAGCACTCATCTCTGGGTGCTCGGACAGAGCACTCATCTCTGGGGACTCGGACAGAGCACACAATTGGAATGGCCTGGACTGGGTACATAACTTGTAAGGCTCGGGTTGCTTCAAATGTCAGAAGGAACGTGATTGGCACACTTGGCAGAATGCTCTGGCTGAGCACAGAGCTCAGAGTGGACATCACTATGAGGCACCTCTGAACGAACAACACTATGAGCTACCTTTGGCCGAGTGGCACTATGTGGCACCTCTGACCGAACAAGGCAGTGAAAACCTCTGACTGACAAGAGCCGCAAGGTATCTCTGGTTGAATGATACAGTGAGACATCTCTGGCTGAATAGGCTTGGAGGGACAGCGCCCTCTCTGCAGCAGGCTTGGAGGGACAGCGCCCTCTCTGCAGCAGGCTTGGAGGGACAGCGCCCTCTCTGCAGCAGGCTTGGAGGGACAGCGCCCTCTCTGCAGCAGGCTTGGAGGGACAGCGCCCTCTCTGCAGCAGGCTTGGAGGGACAGCGCCCTCTCTGCAGCAGGCTTGGAGGGACAGCGCCCTCTCTGCAGCAGGCTTGGAGGGACTGCATCTTCTCTGCAGCAGGCTTGGAGGGAGTTTCAAGATAGCAGGAATAGTAGGTATAATGGATAAATGCAGAATCCTAGACACAAAGAGTGAGTTACAGCACAGGGTAGCAGGATGACCAGGTTTAGCAAATGAAGTAGGATAACAGGATTACCAGGTTAGCAGATGAGGCAGGATACCAGGATTACCAGGTTAGCAGATTAGGCAGGAAACACTGGACTACCAGGAAACACTGTATTACCAGGTTTAGCAGATGAAGCAGGAGACACTGGATATCAGGCACAAATGATGAAGTTCAGATTCAGGTTACCAGGTGTAGCACTACAGGCACAGGATATCAGAAAAGAATCAGACAGGAGGAAAGGTTAGGCAAGCCAGGGTCATAAGCCGGTGGATCCATAACAATACCAGGGTTTAAACAGGAGCAAAGCCAAACAGAGCCGTGGTCAGGGTAACAAGAGCAAGAGCAATGTGAGGAAACAAGCTGAGCCCAGATACCAGGAGTTCAAACATGCACGAATCAAAGGAGTATTCAGAGAAACCAGCAGCCATGGCAATTGTTGAACTAGCTCAGATTGCTGGGAAAGGAAGGCAGTAAGGCATCTAGAAAGGAGACACTTCAGCTTGAGGCAGATAGCGTTCGCAGGAAGCTTATTTAACAAGGATGTCCTTCTTTCTCTAGGCGATAGCAGAGACTAATTACAAGAAAAAATGTTTTATTATTTAAATAAAGCATTTTTTCCTAAGTCAAGTATATTATAAAAATATTATTGATTATATATTATTTTACTGTTTTATAATAATTATACCTTTCCTTGAACGTAAAACTGAAAGCCCATGTCCAAGCTTCCATTTCCACTGCACATTCCTGAACTGGCAAAATGGGTCACATATGCACGTTTGCTCCCACACTAGCCTGGTGAAAGGGTTACTTCAGCCTTACTGATGCCAACCTGTATCGTCAGGCAGCCGAATATCACTCAGTTGCTCTGGTGATATTTTAATGGTACATTACAGCGATTATAGATTACACCGCCGCACAGTGATAAAGAGGGGCCAGTGACCAAATTGAAAAGTAAAATATTATTTTGCTGTAGTAAAGCTAGTCTTAATTTTTCAGTTTTGCAATGATTTTACGGCATACATATGCACTAACAAAATGGGTAAAATGCATGAAAAAGTGACGTGTTTTAGTGATTTCCATGAGCTTTTGATCCATTGCCCTTTTACCAATACCATTTATTGTACTAATAGTGTATGTTAACACATGAGAAATAGGGTAGTCTGCTTTCTACTGTCTCACTGGTGTATTGGTGAGACTAAGCCCATAAGAAACCAATCCTCCTATTTTTAATGACGCTTTCAGACATTCAATGGTGACTGAAAAGCTCATTAGCCTTGGATAGGTGTGAACAGGGCCGGACTGGCCATCTGGCACTTCTGGCAAATGCCAAAAGGGCCGATGGCAGTGTGGGCCGGTCCGGCTCCCTGCGATCCCCCGATTAAATTGAAAAAAATAATATTTTTTTGGGGTGTGTAGCCGTCATGACGTGTGACGTCATGATGGCTCTGTGCGCCGGCCCGCCTCCCGCTCTTCAGGTTCGCGGCCGCGCGATGAGACTTTGTGACGTCACGTGCGGCCGGGTAGGACTAGCTGCAGTGATTCCCAGAGGCTGCTGTCAGTGCTGAGGTAAGTGTATGTTTTATTTTTACTGGGAAGAGGAACGGGAAATGTGTGCAGGGGAAGGAGAGGAACAAAAAAGGTCCGGGGGGGGGGGTGAGAGAACCCGAATATATGTTCAGGGGGGGAGGAGAGAACCCGAATATATGTTCAGGGGGGTGGGAGAACACGACTATATATTCAGGGGGGGGAGAGAACCTGAATATATGTGATGGGGGGAGAGAACCCGAATATATGCTCAGGGGGGGGGAAAGAACCCAAATATATGTGCGGGGTGGGGGAAAGAACCCGAATATATGTGCGGGGGGGAGAGAACCCGAATATATGTTCAGGGGGGAGAGAACCCGAATATATGTTCAGGGGGGGTGTGTGAGTGAAAATATCTGCAGGGGGAAGGGGGGTGAGTGAAAATGTCTGCAGGGGGAAGAGGGGATGATTGAAAATGTCTGCGGGGAGGGGGGTGAGTGAAAATATCTGCGGGGGGTGAGTGAAAATAACTGCAGGGGGAAGGGGGGGTGAGTGAAAATGTCTGCAGGGGGAAGAGGGGATAATTGAAAATGTCTGCGGGGGGGGTGAGTGAAAATATCTGCAAGGGGAAGAGGGGGTGATGGAAAATGTCTGCGGGGGGGGGCAATGGCTGTAGGAGGGGGAAAATAAAAATGGCCAATGTGTGTGGGGGACAGTATATGACTATAATGTATGCTATAAAGGGAATTTGGGGCTGTTTGGGGAAGATGAGGTCTATTTATTAAATGTGATTATGAATTATTTAATGTCTGGGATGGTTGTGGGAAATGGTTATTTTTATTAAACATAAATGCTATTTAATTTCTTGCTGGGGTTGTTTGGAGGGAGGGAAATAGGTTAACTTATTAAATGGGAATACTGTTAATTTAATGTTTGGGGCTGGTTGTAGGGAAATAGGTATATTTATTAAATGTATATACTATTTAATGTCACGGCTAGTTGGAGGGAAATAGATGTATTTATCAAATGTGAATACTATTATTTTAATGTTGGGGCTGGAGTGAGGCCTAAATTTAAAACGTGGGTGCTATATTGATTTAACACCGGTGCTGGTTGGAGTTTTTCTGAATTTCATGTACCCATTTTTTTTTCCAAATAGGGCCTCCAACATTCCAGGATCCAGATAAGCAGCAACTGATCTAAAGACACAAGCAGCCACAAGTGGTGACAATGACAAGACAGGTAGGAGAGACCAGAACAGTCTGCCAACTGTCCTGAATTTGGTGGGTGACTGTCCTGCTTAGTCAGGATTTGGTCTGACTGCAGTTAGGAGGTATGTACTACTTCACATTGTACTGCTTGGAAAGGCAGAACTGTGTGCACCTAACAGTAGTGCTCACAGTATTGCCTATGTATTTGTTGAAAATGTGTTTAATAACCATATTACATCATAGTAGCCCCCTGTCTTAAGTGCCTAGGTCCCCCTGAGCCTAAATCCACCTCTGGTTAGCAGGAGGGAGCGGATAGCTACTCCCAGTCCCTGGATAGGACACAGCCTGCAGAGCAAGCCGAGGAGCTCTAAGTCTCATGAGATTTATTAATCTTGCCTGCTCACTCTACAGGAAGTTCCCACCCTGCTGGATGTTAGCAGCATCAGAAGCATAGAAAAGTGCAGTGGGCTGGGGGTGTTGTAATGTGTTTCTGGGGTGGGGGGTGGCATGATAGAGAGGGCCTGATAAATGTAATGTTTTATTATAATGTATGTATCAATGCCCCATGTTGACCACGCCCCCAACATAATGTGGCCACGCCCTTGGTTTTTTCATGCTCATCAACAGAGATTGACCTGTATGCTTGAAATGCCAGGGCTGACTTTTAGTCCCAGTCCGGCCCTGGGTCTGAACGTGCCTAAGGTTATCTCTTCTGTAAAGGCTTGTTTGGTTAGAGTCGACCCAACTGACACAGGCAAATGGTTGTAAAGAGCTTCTTTTACGCCGTACCTACAAAATTCCAAATTAAGTTATGAGGGTGAAGAGAGTGCCATATCCTTAATTTCATAGTAAAGAACTCACTAGGATTTAAATGTTTGCCCCCTTAGGCCAATGTCTTTGCCGCCCAATAACCCTTAGTTTCCGATGATCCCAATTCCAATGCATTCCATTTGTATAACATAAACAAATTTAAATAGTTAAGCCCTAATTGAGCTCGTGATTAAATGTTGACATGTAAATAATAGGATACTATAACGTAAAGTAGAAAATTAAAATAATAATGTGTAAAGGGACCCAGCCCATGTGGGCACTCCACAAATTTAGGCATGGTAAGAACATGAATGCATTGGACAGCCAATGGCACTAGGTAGGAGATGGCATAATGAATGAGACAGACAAATTAAAAAGAAATGCATGTAAAAAAGTATATATTCCTGAAATAAATATTAATAGGTATTGGCAGCTTCTATCAATGCAGAAATCAGAAAATAATAAATTGTGGCAACACTGACCAAAAGTTGACTTTTTATAATTGTAGGTTTAATTAAAAAAAAAATGGTGCATTTTGCCAAAAGTAAGAACCATCAACTCTCTCTCCCAGTATATCTGTCGCTCCTTATGTACTCAGTAAACAGACCCCACCCACTTTTGTAACTATATATATGAAAATCAGCATACATGGCAGACTGTGATTTAAATACACACAGGTAAGACCATGTTCATCTATGCGTGAACACAAAGAATGAATTCTTTTCTACCATAGACTGCAAGAAAAGACAGACAAGTAAACAAACGTATAGAATTTTTTAACTCTTCTAAATATATTCTGCAAAAAGTATATTAAATATGTTTTATTATAGAAAGCACTTTACATTAGTGACCTTGGATAATTGATAGAAAAATTACATTTGATCTATTCCCAAATACAGTAGTTGATATATTATAGGGCCACATTCATGTAAACTCATATATGCATGTGGATATAGCCATAAATACATAATCACTTGCTTGCACAAGCTTACCCCAATGCAGCATTCACAGGTGTTCTCTCTCCATACTCCATGAGCTCAGTACGACACATGCTGTTATTCTTGGCCTTGCCCGAGTCACAATTATAAATAAGTCACAATTATAAATTGAGAGAACATTCTGACCAAGTACATATGTATAATATATAATGCCCGCTGAATTTCTTACTGGCATTGACTTTTAAATTGTTCCACGCTCAGACTCCTTAATCCTTGCCAGTCTGCTACATAAACACCTTCAGAAGTCCTATATATATATATATATATATATATATATATATATATATATATATATATATATATGTTCATTCTGCTGCAGAATAAATTATTTTGATGTGGGAACAAACTGCCATTCAGTTTTCTGTGTGTACCTCTATCTCTTTCACTTTTTCCCTTCCAGGCCATTAACCCAGCCCAGGACTTTTTTCCAGCCCTCGCTTCCTCATATGTCATGGGAAAAGTATGTGGATCTCTAAGAGGTGGTTCGGAGTTTTAGTTCTGCCGGGAGCTGGGAAGGCTATGTTAGGACAGACCCACATTAAGAATACAGGAGGGGAAAGTGAATCTGAGCCTCTTTGTGATTCACATGAGATTCATATTCTAAATCTTTCCTTCCGGAATGGCCACATTTCTGTTTTTTCACCGATAGTAACTGATATATATATATATATATATATATATATATTAAAAAAATGTTTTGTAATCCTATCCTTGACATTAAGAAACTGACCACCCGTTTAGCATTTAATGAAAAAATTCTATATATAGAACAATATTTCATATTATAGCCACATTTAAAAGAATGCAGTCCTGGAGTATAGCTTTTTATAGATGTGTAGAGGCTTTACAAAAGCATCAAAACAACCCTGGCTTGAATGAGGCCACTGAAAGGACTTGTCTGCTAGATAAACTCACCCACATGTAAATATGCATGTGATTACAACTCACATCTATACTGACTAAATGTATACACACAGGGAGGGATACATTCACAGCAGTTGCAGTATTTAGGATGGCTTATTACAGATGTACACTTTAAACTGTGGGGCGTATTTATCAACCCTTTTAGAACCTTAAATCCTGTGAAAACTGCTCCGGTTTTCTCCCACACTCTAAAAACATTGGTAGATTAATTGGCTCCTAACAAATTGACCCTAGTCTCTGTCTCTGTATGTGTGTGTATATTAGGGAATTTAGACTGTAAGCTCCAATGGGGCAGGGAACGATGTGAATCAGTTCGCTGTACAGCGCTGCGGAATTAGTGGCGCTATATAAATAAATAAATGATGATGATGATGATGATGATGATGAAGCTCCAAAAGGGTTAGCTTTTCACCACTTGGCTTCAATTGCTAACGCACACACACAACTGGGCACCTGGAAGGGTACACAACACATAACAATATCACTCATTATATTGCTGCTTCTTTTTAATCATACTTGCCCACTCTCCCGGAATATCTGGGAGACTTCTGAATTCTGGGTAGGTTTCCTGGACACCCGGGAGAGCAGGCCATTCTCCCGCATCCTGCTCACTTCCTAGTGAAGTGGGCTGGCTGGGAGCCTCAATGACGCGATTTGCGGTAAATCACGTCATTCTGGCCCTGCCCCCTGGGTAAAATGATGCTTTCACGTCATTGCGTGGCACGGGGCAAATGCCCCACCTCTCTCCATCTCAACACCTCACCTTCCCTCCGGGATCTCCCAAAGGGGAGGAATAAGAAGTTGGAAAGTATGATGTTAATAGGATCACAATTTCACTGTCAGGTTGGTAGGATGTAAATGCATCCTGTCCTCCTATTTTTAGGGAAGTCCAGCCATAGAACATAAAGTATATGCCACTCTCTGGTTACACTACAAAGTTTTATATCTATATGCTATGTTATGTATATTCTCAGCCGTCACAAAGAAATGCTTCCTATGGGTTAAGTGTACTAAGTGGGAAAGAGGAGCCTGCAGGAAAAGCGATGGACTTTCCCTAATCTACAAGTGCCTATCACCAATGATTTCAATTAGGGCAACCAAAATGCCTAATATACTATAATGAGTTTTTATTATGACTGTAAAGCTGGGTACACACTACACTGTTTTCGTCCAATAATCGGCTCAAGCCGACATACGACCGCTGGTTCAAAAGCCGGGTCAGTGTGTGCAGTGACACAATGGTCGAAAGTCTGCCCAAATGGACGATTATCGCCTCATTTGGTTGGTCGTACCGTTTAATATTTTCGTTCCAACTTCGTTTCCGCTGTGTAGTGTGTATAAACTTCTGACCGATCCACAACAGTGAGTACGAAATTACAGTCATCACGACAGCATGGCTGTAAAAAGTCGCTAAAGGGAAGTCCGCTCTTCCCTTTATCGTCCTAAACAAGGCTAGTGCGTATGCAGTCCATGGACCGAGCGATCGGACCATCGATCGCATGCAAAATCGCTCGGCATAAAAAGTTGGTCGAAAATTTCTGTAGTGTGTACCCAGCTTAAGATATTAAATAGAGCCTGGACACAGGCCAAGCTTTTACATTGTGCTAAAGGCCTGTATTTTAACACTTGCTGATATGCAACACTATCATTATCTATTTCAATGCAAAACAGTGTGTTTATCTTAGGGTCATAAACCGAGCCCACCGTTTGGTGCAAATCAGAGGTCAGAACTAGAGAGATTTGGGCCCCGGTGCAGAGAAGCTGGGAAGAGACAACCTGCGGGCCCCATTATCTCCATGGGCCCCGGTGCACGGCACCAGCTGAACCAATGGTAGTTCCGCCACTGGTGCAAATAAGCAATATAATTAAAAATGCAAAATCCACATATGCAACAACTGAAATAAAGGGAACTCAGATCCTTGACTGAGTTAGATAATAAAAGTCAAATGAGCGATACATATGAAGAAAACAGGAAAGGTTAAATTGGATGTGCGGTGGAAGAGGGTGTGATAACTGGGAATAAAGCCGCGCTTTTACCTGAGCTTTTAACTTGTATGCATTTTGAAAGTAAACATGGTCAATAATCACACAAACATGTCTAAGTAGACAATCACATTTCACCATGGAGAGTGAAATTAATTGTGTGCTAGGAAACAAATATAGTGAAGCAGTCTATACATGGAAATATCTCACTAATCTACTGGCATAACAGTGGGGTTCATGCATGTATTCAAGAACCTCCGCAATTCCCATTGTACTTACTCCTGCCTCAGCCAGGTAAACAGTCAGTTATCCAGACATCAACACACTGGAGAAGTTTAATTGGATACAGTTAAGCAGCGCTACTGTATTGAGAAGTTTGATTAGAGGAACTGCCAGACAGGGGAACAATGCAGTCGTGCTAGTCATGCCTACCCTTCCCTTTGTACATATGTGGCAGGCACATCTAATTCAATTCCAGCTATTGTATAGAGGCTGCAGCACAGATCTCAGGCCCTTGCAAAAGTAATGACCAGGACTGTGTCACTGGATATTTCACCATCACAGCCATCTTAGCTGACAAAAGAGAGAGCAAAGTGTGCCTGTTGCAAAAGTGTCAAAAAAATTAAATAATATAATTTGCTTCAATGAAATTATTTCCAATTTAACCCTTTGTATCTCCCCGAGGGGTCTCTAACTGTGGCTGATTTCCTAACTGATGCCAAGCCTAGTGCCAGAGGCAGAACTAGTGAGCTGTGGGCCCCGAAACAGGGAAGCGGGGAGGAGGAAACCAGGGCCCACAGCTCGCTAGTTCCCCTTGCAGCGGGCCCCGTTTTCTCTATGGGCCCCGGTGCACCGCACCTGCTGCACCAATGGTAGTTCTGCAACTGCCTGGCGCCTAAATTGTCCCTACAGGCCTAGTGCCAGGGTTAATTTGACCACAGGCTAAGCCTGAACTTGTGTCCACCTTCCTAGGCTCTGAGCCTAGCTGATTTGCTATACAAGCTTTCAGTCTGCTAAAAAAAAAATTTGTTAGTGTCAGGATTCCTAGCATGAATTCCGGAGAGATTGATAATGTAAAGTGTCTTTATTAAGCAGAGATTCATAGGCAGAGAATGGTGCAGTAAGTGGTGGGACCAGATCCCTGCAGTTACCGGCTGCTGCACATGTGCAGTAGCTATCTTTAAATGGACTCCGGCACTGAGAGGGTTAATACCTGGCGCCAGAGGAGTTTAAAACACTGGCGCTAGGTGCCGCATGCCTAAAGTCAATGTTTTAAATGTATTTATGAAATAAAAATATATTTCTAAATGTGCGCTATGGCGCTGGGGAAGGATTACCTAGCGCTGCAGAATTTAATAAGTTAAACCCCGGCACTAGATCCAGGGAGTGTGACCAAGTGTTTTAAGTTTTTCAATAAATTAATGTAAATATGTATATGTGTGTATAGGTGCTGCAAATGTTTTTTTTTTATGCAGCCAGCTTCAGTGACTGTCAGAGGGACTTACAGCAGCGCCTCTTGGTGGTCCCAGGATGCTAAGCTGCATAAAGGAGCTCACAGAGCTTCAGGTAGCGGCAGGACAGGGACTGCTGCCCTGGGATCTGACTGCTTTCCCCTGGTACTGTTTTCAGCCAGGTGGGAGAGCCAGACCCCAGTGCAGGATCCCTGGAAGTGGTTTTAGGCAGGAAATTTAAAAGATAAATCTTCTGCCTAAGACAGCCTGTTACCAAGGAGGGGAGTGGGCTGAGCCCCCTCTTCCGGGCTGCCAGTGGACAGGTGGGAAGTACACCTCCCACCCCCACCACTAATTTCAATCTAAAAGGATGTTAACCCCCCTCCAGACCAATTCACGTGCAGGCTGCATGAATCAGTCTGGATTGGTTAAATGGACAGGAGACTGGAATACCTCCTGCCAAGTTAGTGTCCCAAAATTGTATTTAAAGATCTTTGCTTCACATTGAAATGTATTAAACTATCTGTACTTTCTGGATATCACTAGTACCTCAAACAAGTGTGTAACTGTCCTTTCCAGGACTTCATGAGTTAATAAACATCACTGCTTAAGGAACCTGCATTGACACCTACTTACCTGGTGTAATTCCTGTGACCTACAGATTAGACCCATTCTTATCAGGCTGCTCTGAGGTTGGAAACCAGTATCTAGTACCAAAGCTCTGCCCACTACCCTACAGCTCGGGCCAGTGTGATAGGCCAGGGGGAACCATCCACAGCAACCCTGATCTGAAGGAAAGAGGTCAGGGGTACCAGCAAAGAGATACCGCAGCAGCAAGGGTTACCCAGAAGGATGCAGTTCTAGGCGCCACTAAGGAGTCTAGTGATGGCAGCAGCAAAACCCCCTCCTACTACATTTAGAGGGTGCATTTGGGATAAAGAAAAGGAGACGGTGGCAAGGCAAGCCCAGCTAGTACCCAGCAACAACACCAGACATGGTGGCATAGGAGGTTCATCCTGTCACAAATGACAACACAGTTGCAGGCAGCAAATACAACAGCAGGATTGGCAATATAGCTGAATAACCAAGGAAGTCACTATAGGTAAAACAGTTCGTAGAGGCAATACTGAGTAACTGGATAGCAAAACTAGGTCAGAGGCTAGAGAATCAGAGAAGATTGAAGACACATGTACCACTGTGTTAGGATAACTGGTAGAGGCACGAGGCACTGAATATCCACAGATGGCAGGGTCGCTGGTTTTCTCAGGAGGCACAAAGTACCAGATGAACTGCAGTAGACAGGACTCAAGGTCTTGCCAGGAGGCAAGAGGCACTGGGTCGATCCGTGGGTGTCAGGATAGAGGGTCAAATAAGCCAAAGGATTAAAAGCCAGGAGAGCAACAAAGGTACCTGAGAATGAGCTGAAGAGTAGTTAAGAACGGAACCTGGGTCTGGGTCAGAAGATAAGCAGCATAGCCAAGGAACAAGCAGGGGTCAGACTGGAACAGGACAAATGATATAATATACTCAAGAGAATTAGCAGCAGCAAGCAAGACAACAATGAACTACCACAGATTACTGGGAGAGGCAGTCTTAAAAAGGCAGGGAACAGGTGTGGGTGCTGATAAAGAAATGAGTTAACTACTGCTAGTGAGGTGGTGTGCACAATGGTGAGACTGCAGCACCTCTAGTGGTAGAGGGATACTGCAGGCCAAATTCACATAATGGCAAAGTCCAACCATAGCTCTAAGCAGACAGGAGCTGCAGGAGGCAAGCAGTATCCCTATGGGAGATGCTGCAGTGCAGCCGGAGGCAGATCGTGACAGTTAGCAGTTGTTTTGTTAGCAAACAACACATTAGCTACTAGGCTTGATATAATACAACAAATATCAAATTCCATCTTGTGAAAGTAGCATAGACATTTTTTAAAATACTATAATAAATCCACGATCAATGAGGAAAGCACTATCAGCTTCAGAGGCATTCAGCCAATCAGAAGCGGCTAGCTAATGCTAGCAACCATCATCACCAGATGTAAAAGATACTGCTCCTGACAGGTGTAAAAGCATATCTGGCTGTTCTGCCTCAGCTGAATTTGCATGAACACCACCTTACTGTTATTACTGTTATGTTAGAACCCCCCCCCCCTCCTTCCTCCACTCTAACTCTACAATCATAAGGAGGCACAAATGTGTCAGATGCATGTATATGCGTGCACTCTTTTTGTGAGAATGTGTGTGTGATGCAACCGGTCGTAGTTTACGCTATGCAAAGTAGTGTAAGTTCAACACAACACCCGCACAATGTGTATGGATGCATTTTACTACAAGCATAAAATAATTAACCAACGGTTTCTTGTGGTTTTTTTAACACATTTCTGAAGCTTTTTTGATAGCAGTGTTTTCTGTTTTCCATTTTGCTTTTAGTGGTGATCAGAAAGTGAATCATTTTGACTATAAGAATTATATGCCATTTGTCATTATGGCATTGTGTGAAATACTGCTGTACTCTTTGATGACATCTGACTTGTAGGAACCTGAAGTAGCAGGTGTTACCTTTTTGTATGATTATTAAAAAAGAGGAACTTTATTTATTGAAATTACTTTATTTTCTGTACATTTACACATTGTAATATTCATATTTTTAAATAACAGACTGTATAGAAAGGAAACTCATTACCATTAAACAAAACCTCCTTTCCTAGCATGAAGCCGGGAAGAGACTATGATATTGCAATTATTTCTGCAATAATTAGTGGGGAAATTATGCTGAGAACAACTCTGGAAAGTCCTGTGTTTTTTCCAAATACTTATTACAGTCAAGATAATCCCAGGCAGAAGTGCAGACTGACAAGAGACACAGTGTTTGTGAAAAAGGAACAAATGTCTTAGATTGTGCGAGGGAGACAAAACAATCTGAGCTTGTACTGGTTATGTAAACACTGTCTCTGGGCAGCCTGGCACCTGAGTAACCTTCAGTGCCATCTTTGACATTGTAAATGTAATATGTATTTGCCACCCACACACTGCATGTGTACATTCTGTACCCCCGGTCCCAGTATGTCATTAATATTATTATCAATGTGAGAGACTCAGATGAGGGAGCGGATAGCAGGGGAATGGATATGTAGATATATAGCTGCAGCCGGTGTGTGCTGAAAAACAGTTTGAGAAAGGGAGAAGGAGTAGGAAGTAGGAACCAAGTTCCTATAAGATTCTATTTTCAGGAATGGAGAATGTGAATTCTGGGGTAAAAAAAAATCCTCCCATGGATTCACATAGTTAATGCAGCTACATATTTATCAACTTCTGGTTCGTCCTTTTGAGTGTATGGACCCTAACTATGAAACTTTACGTACAGTATGTATACATAGCTCCACTAATGCACGCAGAGCCTTAAAAGATTGCAAGTTACAGACAAGGGAAAAATGTGTAATATAAGGAAATGTGTTCTCCAAGCGCAGATTGGTATAAGTACCAGAATCATGCATGATGTGAATGGGTTCTCTGTACAGCGCTGCGGAATTAGTGGCGCTATATAAATAAATGATGATGATGATGATGATGTCTGCATAAGCGCATATGAGTGTGCCCACTATCTGGGCATGCACAGTGCGATTTCAAGATCCCTTATGCAACATGTCTCACTCTGTATCCGCCCCAGTGTCTTCACTTATAGCTGTTTTCAGACTATCTGACTGCCCTAAACTAAACCAATTTTCATTGGTTTCAATTTTCCACTTAAATGGAACCTCTGTCACAACCAATCAACATATATGTTTGTAACATCTGACTCCCAAGTAAAGTAATATGTTTATGTGTATCTGTCAAGTGGTAGCCAGAACAGGACACTTTAATACATATGTCCAGAGACTATAACATCTAATCAAGCTAAGAATGTTTAATATAATGTATAATGGAATCCACATGGAACTATGAGTTACTTGATTTACAAATCTATAGGACAATCTGTAATAATATTAAAATAAAATAAAAAATGACATGAGCTCTTAACACCACCCATTTATTTAATTTTTTTAAAAAGTTAATGTTCTCTCAAGACTTATACATAATACTAACAATGTAAAAGATAAAAAAAACAGCTTCCTAGGGGTAAATGTATCAAGCTGAGAGTTTTCCGGCAGGTTTGAAAAGTGGAGATGTTTCCTAAAGCAACCAATCAGATTCTAGCTATCATTTTGTAGAATGTACTAAATAAATGATAGCTAGAATCTGATTGGTTTTTCAAACCCATCGGTAAACTCTCAGCTTGATACATTTACCCCCTGGTGTGCTATCACCTACAGTACTGCATGTTTTAATATTATATCCCCCTCAGACAAGCTCTTAACAGTCTTAAGTGCAAGCTTTAGAATCTGTAAACAAGGGTGGCCTTAAATGTAGAACAGTTTACTTTAGATGCAATTGGAATCAGTTTTGCAAGATATATGTTATGTATTTTGTTTTAAACTACTTTCTACTCTGTCTCTATGTTGTATTGTCATACTTTTATTAGATTTTAAAATAAGTCTAGGCAGTAACATCACCAACCAGTCTTGGCACTGGATGATTCTGATAAATGTCAAAGGAGGAAAGGTTGAAATAATAAAATATAAGAAGTTTGTCACATGACACATTAACTCTGGTTTCCTCATTTCACCTTATTTAATACTTTACTTTCCTGTTGAACTGTCTGCGCCGGGCTCAGCACATGTGACGGAATGTACTGATCAAATGGCTGGGTTCTCTGTCTTGTGATCTTCAAAGTCTGGGTAAAACGTAAAATCCGGATCCTTACTCAAGTAGCATATGGGCCCTGAGCTGCAGTCTCGTGTCCTCAACGGAGCATTTGCTGTTCCTGAAATGTAATATGGCATTGCATCATGGGAAGCCATCAGTAAGACTAGTATGCTAAAACACATGCTGATGTTGGTGAGCAATATCACATTTTGATTTAGATTACAGATTTTAAATATTTAAAATGGTAATTCTTTGTAGATTAAAATAGCGAATGCATTTCTAGAGATAACATAATATGAAAGCAATTACTTGGTGATTTCTATCCCGGTCCAGGACTGCTTTAGGGTTTTAAAAGTAGTTTGGGTTGTATATCCAATAGGATACAGCTTTTTGAAATTATTTATCCAATAAAAACATAATTTTATAAAAAAAAAATTGTTTTATTACTGCCCCAGATCTGGATCCACTTAGAGGGTGACTTATTTATTGCCAAAAAAGAAGCAAACCTAAAGAATGCTCTTCATGTTTACATGTAAGCACTCCTCAGTGTTTCAAATGGCTTGCTAGGGGCTTGTATTGTGTACTCTCAGCCACAGCTTAACATATATAGGCAATCACTAACTGTAAACAAACAAGGGTTTAATGTATGTTTGTTGCCCAGCCCAAAGTTGCTAAAAGGTTTCAGAATGTATGAGGTTAGGCTAGGTACACACTGGCCCAATGATTGCACGAAAAACCTACAGCCGACATCCGACCGTCTGGTCAGATATCGTGTGAGTGTGTATAGTAACATGATGATCTAAAGTCATCCCAAAGTTCCGATCATCGTTTCATTTGTTTGGGCTTACTGTTTAATATTTTCTGACCAATCACCGACCGATCATATAGTGTGTATGCACTCATGCTCACGATCTCCATAGAGTTTACAGAATTGGGCTCTTTTCAGCCGATGCTAGTGATGAATATCCCAGTGAATAAAAGTAGCGAGTGCTGTTGAAGGAATAATTCATTTGTTTGTTCTGAGACAGACGGTTTCATTTCAGAGTCACAGAAGCTAACAAAATTTGTTAGGACATGTGGATATCTATAACAAGGCGGTTTAAATCAGTGTGACAAGAATGAATGAATATTGTGCTGTCATTCTCTGAAAACCAGATAAAAAACACAGATCTGAAAGTATATAGTGTCAGTGTGTACGCATGAATCCTCAGACTGATCAGACTTTCAGTAGTAGGTTCAATCTTTTGAGATAACACCTCAGTCAGAAAATTCTTCAGTGTGTACCTAGCTTTAGAAAGGAATAAAAATATGAGGTCACTGTGGTCACTGAAAGTGCAGGTATATTCTCCATAAGGAAGACCTCAGTACAAATTTGTAACAAACAGTGAAACCAGCCACATAAAATGTGTATAGATATAATCAATAGATAGCAGCTCCATGAGGAAGCAATCTTCCCAAAGAATCCAACATAATCATGTTTCCTATGCATGTGTGTGGAAAGTCATACCCTATTTAGTGGACTTAATATCATATCTCTGTCATGTTCCAGAAAATAGAGACAATATTTATAGAACACTTGATAGAACCCATTACTAGAAGTGGTTTTGAATAAAACCCAATAACAAGGTTGTAAAACAGATTAGCATACAAGCACACTTCTTTCAGCTGTGTCGCAGAGAAAGAAGGGGCATTTGGGCAAGGAATAATGTTTAAAAATAAAATAAATTATTTTAGAAATTGTCAGTTCTTGGGACGTAGTCTTGTACTGATGAATTGTCCACACCTACTAGCTTCCCCAGGCAACCGATTATATAAAAAGTTTACATGAGTGTGCTATGACAATGTCTATGTTTATTTCTGTTTTAAGAAAGCTGATTTGCATGTGTACTTCTGTATGTCAATATGTCATCGCCATTTTCTATTAAATAAGCATTGTGACTTCATATTTAACTCAATTTAACAAATTAATTTAAAACACAGTTTTTTCCCAAAATAAACAGATAGTTGGGTTGTACAACACTCTATATGTGTGTGTTTAAAATAAATTGTTGTAAGAAATACAACTCACAACGATAACTTTTTTTAGATTGTTAAAATCACAGTTCTCTAGACTGGCTTTCTTACAGCCTCTCTCACTTATTGTAGTGCAATATAAAGAAGAAACTTAAGCTGGCATTATAAACTACAATCCAATCATATGGTCTGATCTCCACTGACTAGATCTGTGAATGAATTAGGCTAGGTACACACTGAAGAATTTTCCGACTTTCCCTTCGACTGAAGGTCCGATCGCTCAGACGATTAATGCGTACACACTAGTCATGTTTTAGACGATTAACGATAGACCGACCGTCCAGGAAGCGACTTTTCACCGCCATATTGTTGTGAGCAAAGAGAAATTTGAATTTAGAAATATGTACACACTTAAACAACTATGTAACGATATCCCCAAGAAATTTAAATATGGGGCAAAGCATGTTCAATAGTAACCACACCAAACCTCATAAAAAAGCGAAGGCAACACGTTTTCTTCATACATTCGCTAGCACATGTACATTGTAGTATAAGACTACACTGACAAAAGTTTATAATTAAACTGGTAGACTTATGCTATACGCATTAATGCAATAGACACCTGCTATAGCTTTACCGTTAGAAGCACCTAATTACCGAATGAGTGACGTGCAAACACCACACCATGTGGAACTGGTACAAGCATCAGAAATGAACATACACACGCCCCCAAAGGAGTCACAGGAACTTTCTGCACTTGGTCGTGGATCGTTCGGAAAATTATACACACTACATGATCGTTAGGTGGATTGGTCGGAAAATGTTAAACAGTACGACCAATCAAATGAGCCTACAATCGTCACTTTGGCACGACTTTCGACCATTGTGTCACTACACACACTAACCCGACTTCCGACCAAAAGGTCGTATGTCAGCTGATTTGCCCGATTAATGGACGAAAACACCTCAGTGTGTACCTAGCCTAAGCACATGAAAAACAACCAGGTTTATTTGAGATCCTGTTAGTCTGGGATTGGCATGAATAACCAGTTTGTAGGGGGGATTATCTGTTTTGATCAACATACACATACAGTTCTGTGGTTGTCATCTGACCAGATTTTCCACCTTGCTGAATCAAAATTCAGGCAGAACAATCCTTTTAGGGCAACACAAACTATGATGCTGGGTCACATTAGGTAAAATTGTCTCAGTCTACGTACTGGTATTGGCGTAACTATCAGGTTGGCAGGGGTAGTCCATCACAACCCCTTCACTGTGTTGCTGTAGGCCCTGATGCCCTGTGCCATGTCTTCTGAGGGAGCTTAGTGAGCCTGGTAAAGCAAGTGTGGGCAAGGTAAGGTGTCCCTCATAGAATTCTTGGGGCCCCCTTCAAAATTTTGCAAAGAGGCCCCTCGATTTCTTGTTACCCCGCTGCTTACTGTAATATAACATTTTTAGCTAGGTTAAATAGCAATGGGGTAACATTTTTCGTTTGCAGTCGGAAGAACATCTTCATGTGATTTTGACAAGATGTACTAGGAAGGAGCAGGGAATCTGCAGAATAAGAATCTGACATGCAGAATCATATTTCAATTTATTATGAAAATACCATTAGCAACAAGAGTGCAGTTCAGGCATTTACACATGCTGGGTGAAACGGTTTATAGTTTGAACAGTCACTATAAAATGTTTTCACCCTCTTTGGCATGTTTTACATCTTGTATTCGTACATCTTGGAATCAAAATGATTTATTCAGGAATTCTTACCATTAATCAACATAAAATACTCAGTGATGAAATGATATCCTGCCAAAGATCCAAAACCCGTGCTCAACAGCCTGTCAGCTCCTAGAGTGTTCTTTCCCATATTTAAGTCTGTCAGTGACTTCTCACTCGCCTTCATTCCCAACCCCACACTATGACACTACCCTGTCACATGCAGCTCTGCCCTCGCAGCCATAAAGTGCTTGGGTATGCGGGCTCTTCTACAACTACAAATGCCAGCATACCCATAGCTGTTAGTGGCTGACGGAGAATGATGGTAATTGGAGGAGTACAAGCACCAGCATGTTTTGGCAGCCAGCGTCTGCTAGGACCTGTAGTTCTATAAATAAGCATTCCCTATGATGATGATTTCCTCATAGCCATCTTTGTGGCTCCTCTAAATCCAAAAGTACCTTCTTTTCTTAATCTATTAATATCTCCATGAATTCAAAAATAGTAAACCTGTAGCACATCAAACAGCCTGCTCCACTAGGAGACAAGATGCAAATGACAGAAAAGGGGCCTCTCTGCGAGTATCCAAGCTTTTTTTCTGATTAGCTTGATTTTGAGAAAGTCCCTCTGATTAGCTAGTAGTGAACAGACCACTTGGGGTATAATTACTAAACTGCGGGTATGAACAAGTGGACATACTGCCTATAGCTACCAATCAGATTCTATCTGTCATTTTGTAGAATGTACTTAATAAATGATAACTAGAATTTGATTGGTTGCTATAGACGTCTCCAGTTTTTCAAACCCGCAGTTTAGTAAATATATCCCCTTATCATTTATGAAGGAACTTCATTGTAGCAATGTACCAATGAGCTTATTTAATTATTAAAAGTTATTACAATAAATATTTTTTTATTAGTTCTTTTTTTTTTACACTTCATCATCATCATTTATTTATATAGCGCCACATTCACTTAAACGCCATCAATGTATAATGTATGCTTGCAGTACAGGGTGCTACCTAATGTGATCTTTGCACTGTATCTAAAAAAGTTTTATAGTGTCTCGGTATAAATTAGTAGAGAGCAAAAGCTTGTACTCAACTAGTTATGAAGTCTGCCTGCAACCTGCCATGGCATAGGATATGCTGCATGTATATTTGTGAGTGTTACAAAATGCCTTTTCATTTTGCATCAACATGTATTTTAAGTTTAATTCCAAGTGTTCGACAACCCTCTCTTTAAAGTATTTTTTCCTCTGAGTCGTCATCCTTAATCCCCAGAACATGACTTCTCATCAACGTACTCCTGTCCTCCTAAAGGTTTTTTAATCACTGACAGGCTTGTGTAGCCCCCTCTTTTTCTGCTTTCACAGCGATCTTTTACAGCAGGGTCTGCCCTTTGCTACAGTTACGTTTTCCAGTCTGGAAATTTCAGTCACCTTGAATGACTTGGGAAAGTCTCCAATATCAGAGGTTACTAATATAAAAAAAAAAACCTGTTTTTATTCTTCTAACACCGTGAAGTAAACTGCTACAACCACACCACTTCTGTAAATGGTTATTGCTCAGCTAAACGGCCAATTAAGCATTAGGAGTCGGGCAAAAGCATTAGTTATAAAAAATGTATATTTAATGAAATGTGCATAATGAGGGAGATAGTTGATAACATGTTAAAAATAATCACCATTCATGCTGTACTCTTAATGCATTCTACAGAAGATAATTTAAGTGTAGGCTGGAATGGAAAGGCATGTCCTATCAGTAAAGATCATAAAAATTGTCTTCTTAAAGAAGCCATTTAACATAAAATTAAATTGAAATCAAATATCTATCAATAACATTTATAGATATGTTTAAACATATCAGAATATGTGGTCTTTTTATTAAAGGGCATAAATCCCCATCACTGGCGCAAACGGGTACTAACGGCAGTGGTGAAATTCAATGGATTTTGCAGGCGATAGCTTCCAGAATCCTGTTTAACAAGAATCGTGATGCTACAAGTGATCCTTCTTTTGTTATCGCTATCTCAGTATGGTGATAATTTTTAATTAAAAAATACTTTATTATATGAAAATACTTGTTTTCACCTCGCAATAGTTTTAAATGTATTTTTTGGTACGACGACCAACCAGATATATTTTCAATTTGGCTGCACACGTGGATAACCAATTTGGACATATTTTATATTTTATTTGGTGGACATGGTAAATAAATGGATCACAAGGCAAGTGGGGTACATTATTCTGAAGAGGAGAATTCTGACAGTAATTAAACTAACATTAATATGCCGATGGGTAGAATCCCGTCATGGAGCAAATACAGAAAGCGACTCTCAACATTTGAGACACGCCGAATATAAATGCCAATAGTAGAAAATGACGGCAGTGTGATTCTCGTTATATAGCCGGTTTTAAGGGGGCAATGCCAGGACCCGGCAACCTAACCCTTTTTTTGATTATACAGGTGCCGGGTCCTGGCATTGCCCATTAACCCCTGCAATGTAACGGGAACCACAGCACCTGCATTTTCTGCTATCGGCATTTATATGTGGCGTGTCTGAAATGTTGTGAGTCGCTTTTATGGTAAGTCTGTATTTGGTCCATGCCAGGATTCAACTCATTAGCAAATCACTGTCGCTGTAATTACTGTCGGAATTGTCGTCTTCGTAAAAAATGATTACCCTCACAAAGGGCATGTCAAAATCCAATTATTATGAGTTTAGGCCATGGTGTCAATCCTACATGCATCAACAGATATAGATATCGGAAGGACATATTCTTTGTGTGTAGATTCAGTTACTAGATATGTACCATAAAGTGGTCTGGAATGGTCACAGAGGCACTCCGCAATAAGCAACATTGCAGATTTTTCTCACACCCCATAGAGGTGCGCAGGAAAATCTGCAATGTTGGTTTCCTGTAGTAACCTGTATTGTGAACAGTTTGACATCGCTAAACATCGTCCAAAATTTTTGGATTCTGCAATTTATCTAAAGAGCTTGGTTCTTTAAAAGGACACTGCAGTGTAAAATCTTAACATTTATTATACACTTGTATAATGTTTTTATATGTTATTTAGATAAATGAACTATATTTAGACTTATCGTAGACATAATTATTTCTTGAGACTTTATTAATTTAATCTATATTAAAAGCAGTCCTAAATGGTTTCTGTTCATTTATTTTTAAAATTAAGGAGTTTTACAGTCTCCTTGGGACAGCTGCTGATATAGTTCAAATCAATTGCAAACGCCATTAGGATTTCGCTCTTGGTTGGTTGTTACGTTCGAGTAGAGTAGTCAATAAATTTCATAAAGGGACAGGGGTCACATTCATAGATTCAGAAAACAAAAACAAACCATGGTAAGAAAGTGTTAAGGACAAGGTGCATGTAATCTTTAGCTATTAGAACCATTTTTCCAGATGTTCACCTTTAGCAGCCCTCTTTCCTAGAAATTAGATACATTCCACAGTACTCTGTTGCCCCCAGGACTTAAGCTCAGGTAGTAGTAATTGTTGATTTACAATTGCCCGGTGGAGTTGATAGAACACAGTAGGTGGCAGTGAGCAATCTTTATAGTTTTGGAAAGTAAATTCAGAATTAAAGTGGCACTTGCCCAGTGGAGTGGACAGCACACAGTAGCAGGTAGTTAGTAACCATTATATTATTGACAGAAGGCAGACGGGCAGAGGTCAGCACGGATTGCTCTGGCACTTGCCTGGTGAAGCGGGCAACACACGGTAGCAGGTAGTGAGCAACCAGATGGTGTAGTGTTGCAAACTGCCAATCAGACAGGCAGGGGTTAATACAAATAATAAACAGGCCATGGTCAGGAGTAGAGAAGAGAGCAGTTCCTATAAACAAGCCAGGGTTCAGGGCAGCTATATATATATATATATATATATATATATATATATATATATATATTTAACAAGCCAAGAGTCAGGAGTGGAGGTGACGGCTGAATCCTTCAAACAACCTGAGTCAAACACTGATAACAGAACAGGTCAGCATACAAGGCACACTAGGTCAAGTAGGAACTATCACCAGCATTGGTATGAAGCCATAAAGAGGTTTATTAAAGGAAGGAGCACCAATCAAAAAGTGCAGGTCGATTAGCTGCATGAGTGAGGTGTGACTGAGAGCTGAAGGAAGCTTGTAACTATTTACCTAGCATCAGCTGAATCAGTGAACTGCAGGAATTATCCTACACATGGTAGCAGCAGTAATTGCACTTATGACAGATTAGACAAACATGAAAGATCCTTATGTCTTAACTGAAAGCTAGGCATTCAATGCAAGACTAAGATTTTGGTAGGAATAATAGGGCTCAGATACCAGGATGACAAAAATTGCACCAGTGACGCTCAGGAACAATGCAATTCATCTGAGCAGGAAAAGAGATCTTCCAGAGAAACCTGCTGTCATTTAACTTGATGATATTTTATTTTTCCACATTGCCCATCAACTTTTGAACATTGTTCTGCAACATTTAAAGGAATGTTATCTATTTGCCAATGCTGAGACATGCCAGTTTGGATTGAAATTCCTTCTCTTGGATATTTGATTTCAGTCAGTGATTTAGAAATGCTAAAGTCACCTTAGTTCTAGATTGGCCACAATACGATAATCCTCGGAATGTTCAGCATACAGTCATATTTGCTAATCATTACATAACTTTAATAAAACATTCTCCTCTTATAGTGCTCCCAGGAAAATCTTGATTTGTAATGGAACAAATTCTAAAATATGGCCATTCTCTCCTATTGAAGCTTTTGCTCATCTTAAAATTGCTTCAGCTATTTTGCAGTTCTATGTCACCTAGGTCCTCATCAATAATTTCATGATGGACATCTGTTACTCCTTCCCTACACAGTTATCTGCTTGCTTACTTCTATGAGGGTAAAAACATTGGATATATTAGAATTCACAAGACCCTGATAGGCTATAATAAAAAGGATACTACTCATTAAAACTTGTCCAGTCTGCCCGAGCTGTCATCTAGTCAATCTCATGGCAGCATCTAACAACCCTTACAAACTCCAGAAGAACCTTGTTTAACCATTGTGACCTGACTACTTGAAATAAAGATTCAGCCCGCTTGGCATCCCCTCTCACTAGAATAAGTTATATTAACATATATGACACTGCTAATATTAATGTATGTTGCCATGTTATATTTTTGCAACTGCTCTTAAATGTAACCAGGTGAGTTTTACTAGGTACCGTTGTAATCTATACAATGCCAACTAAAAGAGCAATTCTCACTTGGGTTCAAAGGGATCGCCAGGCTACTGGCAGCACAAAGAGTATCTCTCTCTCTTTCTTTTTTATATATATATATAAATATATATAAATATATATATATATATATATATATATATATATATATATATCTAGTATATAAATGCTTAGTGGCGTCTGTCTGTCTGTGTGTGTGTGGAAAAAAAAACAAGTTGCAGCGCCACCTGCTGGGCGGAGTTATACACTGACCTACTAAATTCTTAGTGTGTGTGGGAAAAAAAATTCAGAAAGGGCTGAAATTTGGTAGGGCTCAAACTCATTTTCGTGAGGTAATTTTACCTCATGAACACACATGTGTAGAGGCGTGCGTTAGTGTGTGTGTGTGTGGAAAAAACTATTTTCTCAGAAAGGGCTCATCCAATTGACCTGAAATTTGGTATACTGACATTATTTGACAAAAAAATTAGAATAGTCAAGTCAGTTAACTTCCATCATCCCCCCTTCCCCCCATGGGAGGGGTAGTAAAGGCTAAATTTACGAGTTGAGGGGTCAAACTCATTTTCGTGAGGTAATTTTACCTCATGAACACACATTAAAAAGGCCGCTTGCGTCGGGAAGTAACGCTCTTCCCCTGAGGAGGCCTGGGCTAGGCCCAAATGCATGACAAGAACCTTTTTAAGACCCTAAGTAGCTTGATTTGACTAGAATGCATGAGTATCATGCACGGGTTAACTTGTAATATATATATGTCTAGTGGCGTGTGTTAGTCTGTCTGTGTGTGGAAAAAATAAAACTGAGCTGCAGCGCCACCTGCTGGGCAGAGTTATACACTGACCTACTAAATTCTTAGTGTGTGTGTGAAAAAAAAATTCAGAAAGGGCTGAAATTTGGTATACTAAGATGTTTTTAATTTGTTAATTTAATTTGTTAATTGTTAAAAGTGTTTATAAAGATTTAAAAATATATATATATATTTATTGAAGGAGAAGTGACAGTTGGGAGTGGTTGGTGGTTGCCGGGGGTGACAGTGGGGAGTGGTTGGTGGTTGAGGCCTGGGCTATGGCCCAAATGCATGACAAGAACCTTTTTAACACCTTAAGTAGCTTGATTTGACTAGAATGCATGAGTATCATGCACGGGTTAACTGACCTACTAAATTCTTAGTGTATGTGGAAAAAAACCCTCAAAAAGGGCTGAAATTTGGTATACTGACATTATTGACGAGTTGAGGGGTCAAACTCATTTTCGTGAGGTAATTTTACCTCATGAACACACATGTGTACAGTGGCGGATCCAGGGGGGTGCGATCGGGGCAATCGCCCTCCCCTAGCAGGGGTTTGCTGCCGACGGCTGCACAGTATGTGCAGGTCTGTTTGGCAGTGACAGTGTGCTGCTGTGTTTTAAACACAATCAGAGCAGCCGGGCAGCACACTGTCCCTGCCTGTCACTGCCGAGCGGACCTGCACATACTGTGCAGCCCCCAGCAGCCTCAGAAGTCGGAAAGGGGGCGGGGCCTAAATCGCCCCACCCTAACATCCCCCCGGGGAACAAACATTTTCTAGATCCGCCCCTGCATGTGTAGCGGCGTGTGTTAGTGTGTGTGTGTCTGTGTTAGTGTGTGTGTGTCTGTGGAAAAAACTATTTTCTCAGAAAGGGCTCATCCGAATGACCTGAAATTTGGTATACTGACATTATTTGACAAAAAAATGCATGAGTATCATGCACGGGTTAACTTGTATATATATATAAGGCTAACGCTGCTCGTTACCTTTATAAATACACATACAAAACACACAGATTTTGTAAAATGTTTGCAAATGGCTCTTTTGTGTACTTGATTATTCCTACTGACTAGATTTTCCTAATTTTTTTTTGTTTGCTTTATTTAGGTTTTTGGGTGGCAATTACTATTTATAATGACCTTTGGTATTCTAAATTGACTCGATTTTTTATTCATTTGTTTTATTTGCACTTACTGTTAAATTAATAGTAATATTCTAATTAATTTAAGCAACAAAGTGTAACTGCGATGCCCCCTAAAAGGCAAATGTGTGCTGTGGGAGTAACTGCACAGCAAGAAGCAGTAAAAAGACGAAGGACGGAGCGGGATAAAGCCCAACGACAAACTATGACCGATAACCACAGAGAGCGAGAATGTGACCGTCATCACCATGCAAATCTGACTCCTCAGCAAATTGCCCATCACAGAGAAAACAATGAAAGAGCGAACAGGACAGAGCTAATATCACGTCAACGCCTACAAGGTCAGCGTACAAGATGCCACGTCATTCTTGATGTTAATAACTTTGATGAAACAAATATTAATGCTCATTACTGTGGCCCCATGAACAGTATTTGTGAATTTTGTCACACTAAGCAATTGAAGCTGAGCAGCCATCTGACAAACTATTCAATCAATGCTTCCACAAGGGTAAAGTCAAATTGGGTGCAATAAGGTCTGCCCCTGTTATTGAGCACTTAATGAAAGGTCAGCATTATTAGTTTTATTTTTTTCAGTCATTTTGATGGGCCTTTAACTAGTGTTAACATAGTTCAAAGAAGGTGCCAGTCAGCTGGAAGCATGATATCAGCACAAAATACTGGAAAGTGTTTGTGGCTGGATCACTTAGAAATAACTTATTATATAAATTTATTTAAATTAGCGGCACAGTGCGCCTATGTTTATCATTGCAAATGAATTTAGTTTTGTATTGGAAACATACTGATGCCATTTTAGAGGAAATTTGTTTCTGCAACTGTCTGAAGAAAGGAAATCCTATGCTTATTAAGCCTTTTCACCTGTGCGTGACCAACACTATTTTAGCCTGAATACACAGCAGGGGGTTGTTACCTTTTATCCTGTCTTGTTATAAAGATAGACAAACTACATGAATAATGCAATCAGCAAGTAATTTAAAAAATCACAGATTGATGTGAATTTTGTTAAATCCAAGATTAGAGAATATATTACATCCCGATGCTAAATATCTGATGCAATATCTCAGACTTTGTGGGGCCAGCTTAGAAGGAAGCTGGCTTACCGCCTGCCAACATGTGTGTCATAAACAGAGTATGGGAGCTGCATTTTGTATTTTATCTGTATAATACCTTCTGTACTTCTGGATGACCACTAGTACCTCCAACTAGTGTGTAATGGTCCTTGTAAGGACCCCTTGGGCAAATAAACATCACTGCTTGAAGATTCTACGGGACACCTATTGCCTGATGTATCCTTTGACCAACAGATAAGAGCTTACACTCTAATCCATTTCACGGCTGTCCTGTGTTGAACCCAGTAGCTTCTGCCCGCTACCTAGCAGTCCTGTTCCATAGTAAGTGGCCAGGAGGCACCAGCCAGCACACAGCAAAGAGGCGCAGCAGCAGCTATACCAGCTACCCAGATCCAGGTGCAGGTGAAAGAGAGTTGAGGGAGAATTTGATGAAATGGGTCAGTGGGGAAGTGAATGAAATGGGGCTGAGGTGGAGGTAGATGAGATGGCAGAAGGGGGGTGATGAAATTAGCTGAAGGGGGTGAAGAAATGGCTGATGGGGGTGATCAAGTAGCTGAGGGGTAATGAAATGGCTTAAGGAGCATTTAAAAAATAGAGCAGCTAAAATAGAGGCATGATCTCTATATTGTGTGGTGATCACAAGAATGTTCTCTGTATTGTGTAGTTGTTACAAGGAGGCTATCTGTGGTCTCTCCATTTACTTGAATGCTAAATACTAGTCAGAAGGCTGGTAAATGTTTATATTTGATTATAGCTCTTTGACAGCAATTTTTCATATACTTTGTTGTCTATATATACCTGTGCTATGGGGTAGTTGTATCTGTCCATAATGGATTGAGTGTTGTGTATCAACTAAAGAGCTTAATCATTCAGGGTTTGTTAACATTTTGCTTTATAATACAATTTTTGCATATTTATTTTAAACAGGACCCCAACTTTCTAGATATCAGCTAGATAACAACAAAGCTGCAGGAACAAGAAGAGAGCACAGCAGGTAGTAAAAGCTTTAAGAACAGTTAAGACTGAATGGCACATTTTGTGTGAATTTGAATGTTGGAGAAAACGCCTAAATATTCATGTGCAAAAGTATTCCTATATACCTGAATATTATTAATGAGCTCCAGATATATGCCTTCCTATATTTATTATTTAGTTGTTGTGCAGAATGATTTGTTCATTGCTGAATATAAATATTAACATTCGAGGGGGGACACTATTAGGGCAGCCAGAACCCTTAATTGGACCCTGTACATAGGCAAACCGAGGGGGGTGGTTCCTAGTGCCTGAAAACCCCCTCCAAGCCTGGGGCACTGTATAATTGAAGTGGCTGGACCCTGCTCTTGCTTCACACAGCTCTGCTTGAAAAGGGAGGCTGCGTGCACTTAACAGTAATGCATGCAGCATTGCCCATGTATATTATGGGGATAGGAAGAGTTGGAGAGCAGCCAAGCACTGTCTAAAATTATAGCCATGCCCTCATGTATGCTGGGCACGCACACAGGCCGCATGGTGTGGAAACCCCTATCTACAAGTCCTGCATTTGCCCCTGCTGTACAGCGATAATTATGTGTGTATAACTGGTATCCTATTGTTTAACATCTCAGCCAAGCATACTTTCAAGAGCCCAGCACTGCAGTGGGGCTTCTGACTACCAGTTGGATGAGGGGTAGCTGGTGACAGTGCCTGTACTGAGCAGGTCCAAATTGAGAGAGACTTTGATATCTAAGTACCCTGATTGTGGGAACCCTTGTACTTTGGTAACCATACGAGTATTCTACTTGGAGTCTTCTACTTGGAACTGTACAGACTTGGGATTATAGCTTCTGTCAGACTTGTCAATCATTGTTGGTACCATGGAACTTTAAGCCTCTGTGGACTTTGTCCCGTTATTGTGCACCTGATAAAAGCAGGAAGACATTGAGCCTGGTCCCTACCTTGCTGGTAGAGGAGTGAATCATGTGACTCAACTTCTGGATCCTGGCTCCAGGAGAACAGTGACACTGCACACCTTTATGATAGGGTTGTTTAGTAGGCACTGAGCGCTGTGAACCCTCTGGAACTTGTTCCTTGAAAGAGCTGTGACTTGTAGCGTGTATTTTGTACAATAAAGCACTGTTTGTTTTCAACTGTTTGCTTAATAATTTCATACTCACTAGGGGTTTTAGGTGTGCCAGGCTGGCACATAAGGCTGTCTGTAGTCAAACCAACCCACTGGTATGGTAAAAGTTAAACATTAACCTGGTACCCTCATACACATTGTCATAGACTTCATTGTTGACTTGCATCCAACTGAGAGCATGACTACCAGCTTGGTCATTACTGCAATAATAATTGCTTTCAACATATTTTTTAAAGAAGCATATGTAATTTGTTTAAAATGTACTCATTTGACACCAGAACCTCCATATTTGCTGCTTTTGATTAAGCTTCCTAACTTGTAAGAACTAAATTGTTGGTTTTAATACATATAGGCTAGATGGAGGATTGCCTGTGATGATCATTGGATTTGTTTCTTCCTCTCATAGAGCTACAGACTGTCGCCACACACATGAGTGACATATGCACGTCATATTCTAGCAGCTGTTGTGGCTGCATCTGTCGTAGAGGGCTCATCTTGCAGCATCCCACTATCACATAACATAAACAGAGTAAGTGGAAGTAAAGCAAATTCTCTAGCAATGTGTATATGGGACACTAGAACGAAACAAAAAGGGGGTAAATGTATAGTAAGAGAAAAATATAGCAAAGAACTTGAGACTTGTGGTGACAGGTAATGCATAAAGGAAGGGTGAAGAAGTTGAGCAGTAAACAAGTGTTACTCAAGGGGACATTTGTGGAAAGAATAAAACCATAAGAGGTAGTAGAAGAAAATCTGAGTATAAGTTTTAGAGAGTAATTGAACCTAATAATCACAATGAAATTTTGCACTGAATAACATTCTTTTTAGAATGAGATAAAACAGTAGTATTGCTGGGAATACATGTACTAATCCTGTCGCGATAAGTAGAGGGACACTCACTATGACTCTAAGGTTCTAAATTAAAATTATTTGATTCAAGAGAAGTTGTCACTTCTGATCATTTAAATACATACTGCAAGATTATGTGAAAAATGCAAGCTCAGGATATGTAAGGATTCAGATCCATTGGATGTATTGGAACATACAGTCCATGAACTCATATTCCATTTAGGTTTGCCAAACCAGTGGTACCTATGCCTAAAGGGATTTTCCACTTCATTTTTGTGGTATGGGAGCAGTGGTTTGGTTCTCAATAGAAAATGAAATATAAGGTTAGGCAGATCATATCTGTAGCTAAACCTTCCAAAATTTCTAAAGCTTATACATATTCCAGATGCACCTAACTGTCTGATATTAGAAGTGTAGGATGTTCAAGTCAGCCTGAAAATAAATAACCGTTCCTTGGGGTATATTTATTAAATTGCGGGTTTGAAAAAGTGGAGATGTTGCCTATAGCAACCAATCAGATTCTAGCTGTCATTTTGTAGAATGTATTAAATAACTGAATAGAATCTGATTGGTTACTATAGGCAACATCTCCACTTTTTCAAACCCGCAGTTTAGTAAATATACCCCATTGTGTTTTGCTGAAGGTCAGTTTGGCCAATAGAGTTTATGAACTCATTTAAAAAAACACAATATGTTACCAGACTTCAGACACTTGAATGATTTCAAGTAAAACATTATCTTTTCACCCACAGTGTAACAAGTAATCATGTTAAAAGTGTAACTTCCTTAGTGATGAATTAATACCTTAGATTTCTTGGATCATGGTTAATTATTTACATATATTGTACCGGAATTAGATATAAATAGCTGATGATGATAATGATGATTGTCTCCTGGTGTATTATGAACATTAACATAGTAATCATAACTCAGAACATCAGTTGGTTGGTCCCTCTCAGCGCATCTATTTGCACAGAACTAATGGTAGATACAGATAATTACTGTAAGCATGAAACCACTACTGATTGCAGAGAATTTGGTCATCTTTATATTTCATTTGACCACAGGCAGGGCTAATGGAACACGGTAAGCCTGGTAAGGGTTGCTAGAGAGCAGCACGCTATACGGATGCCCCTCCATATATATACAATTTACATTTAAACACTGTTTATATATTTTGTTTCCTTTATATAAAAATTTTACATCCAATAATGAAAGATTATAGTTGGATTATACAGCTGATTGTAGTTCTAGAGAAAACACAGCTCTGGCATGAGTGTATCAGCTCTGTATCCTATTAACCCGCCACGTGCAGAAAACAACTGGTCGATTGTTATAACACTCTACTTCCGCCTCCCACTCACCACTCTGCCAATGCACAGTTCTATGCTTTGTATAATTGTTTTGCTAATATGATGTCCATCCAAAGCTTAAAGTTGCAGCGATTTAAATAGATTTATTTTCTCATCAGCATTACAGTAATTCTGTGTACATTTTAATGGTTTAATAATGCTTATCTGGATGTTAATTGGTACAGAAATCAGAACGCTTGATCAGAAATCAGTCACCAGTGGGTATTCCTGCAAAGTGATGCCATCTTTAATATAACTTGGTTAAAAGCTTGTACAATAGAAAAGCAATGTCAGATTCATCTCTATCAATCCCGGAGATGCAGTGAATCTCTCTTGTTCCCTTCGTGTACCAGTAGCAGTGGGTACAGAATTAACCCATTGAAGAGATCTAGTATTATTACTATTAATCTTTATTTATGTAGCACCCAGTGGTCGAAGTGGAAATTTAAGAAGTGGTGGTATAGGACTTTGAAATGAATGGCTTTTGCCCCTTCAAAATCGCAGAGTGCCCTCATTCGTCGCACTGTGCCCCCCATCCATCTCCCTCTCTCTGTGCCCCCTCCATATCTCTCTCTCTCTGTGCCCCCTCCATATCTCTCTCTCTCTCTCTCTCTGTGCCCACTCCATATCTCTCTCTCTCTCTGTGCCCCCTCCATATCTCTCTCTCTCTCTCTCTCTCTGTGCCTCCCTCCATATCTCCCTCTCTGTGCCCCCTCCATCTCTCTCTCTCTCTCTCTCTCTCTCTCTCTCTCTCTGTGCCCACTCCATATCTCTCTCTCTCTCTGTGCCCCCTCCATATCTCTCTCTCTCTCTCTCTCTCTCTGCCCCTCTCCAGATTTCTTTCTGTGCCCATCTCCATATCTTTCTCTCTCTCTGTGCCCCCCTCCATATCTCTCTCTCTCTCTGTGCCCCTCTCAATAATCTCTCTCTCTCTGCCCCCCCTCCATATCTCTCTCTCTCTCTCTCTCTCTGCTCCCCTCCATATCTCTCTCTCTCTGTGCCCCCCTCCATATCTCTCTCTCTCTCTCTCTGTGACCCCCTCCATATCTCTCTCTCTCTGCTCCCCACCATATCTCTCTCTCTCTCTCTCTCTCTCTCTTTCTCTCTCTTTGCATCCCTCCATATCTCTCTCTCTCTCTCTCTCTCTCTCTCTCTCTCTCTCTCTGCTCCCCTCCATCTCTTTCTCTCCCTCTCTCTCTCTCTGCTCCCCTCCATATCTCTCTCTCTATCTGTGCCCCCTCCATATCTCTCTCTGTGCCCCCCTCCATATCTCTCTCTCTCTCTCTCTGTGACCCCCTCCATATCTCTCCCTCTCTCTGTGTCCCTCCATATCTCTCTCTCTCTCTCTCTCTGTACCCCCCTCCATATCTCTCTCTCTCTCTCTCTCTGCTCCCCTCCATATCTCTCTCTCTCTCTCTCTGCTTCCCTCCATATCTCTCTCTCTCTCTGCTCCCCTCCATCTTTCTCTCTCTCTCTTTCTCTGCTCCCCTCCATAGCTCTCTCTCTCTCTCTCTCTCTCTGTGCCCCCTCCATATCTCTTTCTCTCTGCTCCCCTCCATATCTCTCTCTCACTGTGCCCCCTCCATATCTCTCTCTCTCTCTCTCTCTCTGTGCCCCCCTCCATATCTCTCTCTATCTCTGCTCCCCCCCATATCTCTCTCTCTCTCTCTCTCTGCCCCTCTCCATATCTCTCTCTCTGTGCCCCCCTCCATATCTCTCTCTCTGTGCCCCCCTCCATATATCTCTCTCTCTCTGTGCCCCCTGCATATCTCTCTCTGCTCCCCTCCATATCTCTCTCTCTCTCTCTCTCTGTGCCCCCCTTCATATCGCTCTCTCTCTCTGCCCCCTTCATAGCTCTCTCTATCTCTGCTCCCCTCCATATCTCTCTCTGTGCCCCCCTTCATATCTCTCTCTCTCTCTCTCTCTCTGTGCCCCCCTGCATATCTCTCTCTGCTCCCCTCCATATCTCTCTCTCTCTCTCTGTGCCCCGCAATGTTGCTGTACTGTATTGTCACTTTACACGGGCAGCCACGAATAATCACGTACCAAAAAGCTAATTGAATATGCCCTATCACTGCAAATCGCAGCTATACTTGATGCAGTACCACTGCAATTTATTATGCCGGGTTTCCTCAGGAAGCTCCAAAGCAAACTGTTTGTATTGCTCACCAGCATCCTAACGCAGCTAAAGTCCGCATATGTGCATAGGATATGACCTGGCGGGGGATCAAGGGGGATAAATCGCTAACATCGCAGTCCCCATAGAATTCTATGAGGACTGAGTAACAACTGAAGTAGGTTAATAGTGCAGGAGAAATCTCCAACTTTTTTATGTTAACCTCTTCAGAAATTGAGTAAAGTCCTGTAATAGTCAGGGGGCTACTGCAGTTTGTTCAATAGACTCATTCATTTCAGATGCAGACTACAGAGGAATTAATGCCAATAATTCTTGCTTATCTTATTTTTATCCATAGAAACCAGGATAATTTCTTGCTACTTTGTCATCTGGCAGTTAAACAGTTACTAACCTATTTGTCTAATTAATTTCAATAAAATTATGCATTTTTCTTTTTCTTTAATTCTGTTCCATTTGATGCACTGTGAGTGGCATGGTAAGTGATCATGAGGAGCGTCCCTCTTTGTAAAGTCTCAGAGTTGGGAGGTCTGATTTTGTGAGCAAAGATCACACCACTGTAGCTAAACGAAAGTGTCAGGCGAAACTTTGTTATTTTTAATTTATGGAAATTAAGCTTAGGTTATACCCATGGGTGTTTCACATCCTTAACATTATACAAATCATGTCTTTAAATGTCCATTAATTTAATTTACTTTGAATGTGTACACAAGGGCAGGCCAGGGGTGTTTATCCATCATAGTGATTTCCGGTGTTACACTTGTAATTAGATGTGGGTGTAATTTGTATATTGCCTGTCATTTTCTCCTTAGACCTATTATTGTATGATTCACATGTTCTAAATGTGTTTTCAAGTTGGTGGACAGAAGCTTATTGTTTAAATTGATATAATATGTAAATTCTAAACCTTTTGCATCATGCTCACATATAAATGTACAAGAAACATTTTAAACAGAGGAAGGCAAAACCCTTATAAGTTGTGCATTGAGTCCTCTATCCACCTTTTATACCTTTTACTTAACTTAAAAGCCGTCTGGTGAACCGGCGGCCTACTCTTCCTCCAGTGCTGCACCTGCTCAGAGAGGGAGGGACTGTTAGAGTCCACTAATCCTTTGAGTGGAATGGACCCCTATCTGTGTCTGCAATCACACAGCAGGGACCTTATAAAGCTACTGACCCTGGACACTGTAGAGGAAAGCAGGGTCCAGATAACACATACTTACCTACTTTTGACAGGCTCCCTTCGGGAGATCACTTAAGAGGGGTTTGAAGGGAGGTCGGAAGGGGGCGGGGCTTTGCAATTTGCATCATTTTGCCCCCCTTCCCCAGGGATGTATGCCTGTTTGGGGTCTTTTTACAGTGGTAAAAAGACCCAAAGCAGGCATTACGTATCTGGGGGCGGGGCAAAAATTATGCGAATTGCGACGGCCTGCCCCCTCCATGTCAGCAGATGCGGGAGAATTGCCAACTCTCCCAGGATTCTGGTAGACCTAACAGGAATTCGGGTGTCTCCCGGAAATCCCGGGAGAGTTGGCATGTATGAGATAACAATGGCTGCCAGCTTCATGGGGCCTGACAGCTGAGGGACATTTATAAAAACCACACAAAACAGACACTAATAAGGATGGAAGGAAGGAAGGACCTAAATAACAGTAAAGAAACATAAATCATCTATTTGCTGCTCTGTAGTAACAAAAAAATCATGTATATTTGCCAACTATCCCTAACTTGCAGGGACAGTGTCAGGTTTTCAAGATTTGTCACTGGGAATGTCTACCTTTGTCAGTGTTGACCACCTGCGCAGTACAATTCCTACCATCCTGTAGCCCGAGTGCAATTCTCCTTATTGTTTTACTTTGGGTTTTCCTCATTTCCCATGTTTTAGGCGTGTCTCTCCAGCCTGATAGAGGTGTAATGTATTTTATACAAAATTATACATGCTCTCTCCTGAGTCAACCACAAACATAAGATATGGCAACATCGTTCAGGAACTTTTTACATAACTTATTGGTAAGGAACATTTGATCTTCACATTTCCAGGCCTCACAGTTCAGTCTGCCATTTTAAAAAAAACTTAATGTTTCCAATGTATGGAAACATTTATATATACACTTGTGAATGAAAAGGTAAGGCTGAATTACTAAGGGTCTGAATTGTTTGCATACTTACATGGAAAGGGAGTCAAGAGGACACTACCCATTCTGCACTGGGATAGAATGAATGCATTTTTTTAGGGGGATGTACAGTATTATGAATTACAATGTAGGTACGGGATAATTGGCCATAGACTTTACAGAGAGTTTCCCCAGTAGGTCGATGCCCTCTCCCCCATGGAGTAATGGGGCCGCTTGTGGGCAAGAACGGGCTGGGTCGGTCCCAAATACAATTACTTGGACTGGCATGTCTGTAGGCTGGGTCATGCGCTGCCTGTTACCTCAGAGAGGCAGTGCACGGCCTGTGCATCCCCGACCCAACCTCTACCTGCCCTCCACTCTCCTATTCCTCTCCTCCTCCTACCACATGGTCCTGGATAAGGACAATATGAGGAGCTTCCCCTCTCCTCCCTGCCCACCCCTAACTATATTTTCCCCCTCTAAAACTCTGTTTGTGTCTAAGGCTCTATGCCCTCCTCTGTGTGTCTGTGTCTGTCACCCACTTATCTTACTCTCTGTCTGTAGCTGTCACCCACTTATCTCACCCTCTGTCTGTCTGTCTCTCTCTGTCACCCACTTATCTCACTCTCTGTCTGTAGCTGTCACCCACTTATCTCATCCTCTGTGTGTCTGTCTCTGTCACCCACATATCTCACCCTCTGTGTGTCTGTCTCTGTCACCCACTTATCTCACCCTATGTCTGTAGCTATCATCCAATTGCCCCCTCCCCTTTGTGCGTCTATATGTCTGTCTCACGATTTTGTATGTGTACCAATCACTCTCCATGTGTATTTATCTTAGCCTGCGCACCCCAATTGTTTGTCTCTGTCTCCACTTTTTGGATGCCGGTCTCTTTCTTTCTTCCCCTTTTTGTTTATGTCTCCCTTTGTCACTCCATCCTTCTCCCCTCCCTCGTCTTCCACTTCTCCACTTTTCATACCTTTCCTTACGCCTCTACTGCTGGAGTTTACGTTGTGATATGGAGAATCAGGACTGGTGGCTGCCGATCAGAAGTTACGTAGACAAAGAACCGTGTCCAACAAAACATATTTGAACCTAAGGATAGCAAGTAAACACACTTTCCTGAATTTAATAATTTTTTCTGAGTGTCTCAATAGTAAACTTTAGTTACATTATTCTTCAAGCTCAAAACCCTATTAGTGCACATGCTAATAGGGTTTTGAGATACTGCTGGTCAGGAAGTCTTTGTATGCACTAATGGGCAAAATGCCCATTAATAAACTAATAGAGCTTTTTTCCCGTTTCAAAAGGTTACCACCGGTGATAATGCTGCTATTACAGGTAGTAACTCCCATCAGTGAAAAGATTACCTTACCCTATTTAACAAGCTTAGCGGTGGTACGTGTCCCAGTGCAATACCTTTTCTGCTTTTGCTGTCTGAGGCATTGGCCAGCTTACCACCATTGTGTCTAAAAGCAATGGTGCCTAACTGCCTGCCTTGTGTTGGCCCCATCTACATGAGGCTACCTTTAGAATTTTTTCCAGGGCCACCTTAAGTTCCCAATTCGCCCTCGACTGGAGGGTTGTGGGTAATTACATCAATCAATCTAGAACAATCAAAGTTGTTGTTTGTTACCACCAAGCCCATCAGATGTTCAATTCTCCCAAGGTTAGAATCTCATGTGATTGTACGTGTAAAATGGGGAAATATTATTTCAGATTTGCTCATACCCTTCTTGCTTCAGAAAAGTGTGTATCTCTTATATTAAAGGGAAAAACAGATGGGATAATGCATGGTAAAATCATGTAATGTAAGGAGAATAAGCAACCTCCAACTAGTACAACGGTGGCAGTCATAGACCCTGCATTCCTGCAATTCCCAGTATACTGTCCCCTTTTAAGACCACACTTGCGCTGCTGAAGCAAATGGAGAATTGACTGATTACAGATAGGGCTGCAATTAATATGTTGGTTAATATGATTGGATAAACCAGAGCACTTGATTGATCTTGTCCCTTGACACTCTATTAAATCACATGTACTCTGAAGCACAATACTCCTGGTGCTGCCTGGTTAGCAGAAGTGTAAGCGCTGGTGAGTACCCCATGAACAACAGGAGTACTAAGGACAGAACGTGCAGTTTTATTAGTTGTAGAGCTTGTTTAAAGAAACAAAAAGTACGGCCTGGAGTTCAACATTAAGATTTATCATTGCATGTACTCATTTAAGGACACATTGTCATTGGCTATTTTCATGTATAATGTTATAGCCCTACAACGCCACAAAGAAGCGCAGGCAGAAAGTGTGCTTCATATATGGAGCACATAGGAGCTGAATATACTGCTCCTTGTCTACTATGTGTGTTTCATTATGAGGAGCTTTGTAAGGTTTTCTAAGCAAAATATGCAGTTAGTGTGATATCCACAAAAAAATATATATTGCATCTAATCCAGTATCACCTTCATTATTTTCATTAATTGGCTGTACTGGCATCCATTTTCATTCGCAAAAAAGAAGATTGTAGAAAACAACAGATGTATTTAATTGAATTTATATTTGTGTTTTTTATTTGTGTTTGTATATAATTACATTTTATGTGGAACATGCATTTATTAAGCCACATCTCTACATTATTGTAGTGCGTAAATGAACACGCTTGTTACTCCTGACATACACTCAGCGCAAATGCTGGTATTTTGTAGCTGGATATATCCTGACATGTATCTGACTGAACATATGTATGTAAACGCTTGTACTTGCGTCTTTTCCTACGCATGTTCAGGGAGCAAATGCGCCTCTAGTGCTCCTCACACTTGTGTCCACTCACATAACATAAAACTATGTCCCTTGCTGCCCTCACCAAATCAACTCACAGATAAAACATTGTATTTTGTGTTGTCCCTTTTGCCCAAATCAGACATCATCATATTTTCAAATAATTCCTCTCCCTCCCCAGCAAATAAAATAATTAAATGTATCCCCAGTCCCACTAATGCACTGACGTCCACCTATTATAAAGAGTCACATGACCCAAGAATTAAGGAGAAGGATAATCATAATAATCTACCTAATTACCTTACCTTTTTGGATCTTTTAATATTATTGCAGAAGGCTGTCATGTCACAGATAGAACAGATATGAATTTCCTGCTGCCCTTGGCCCACAGAGTCCAACTCGGTCAGACATTAGATTCCCAAAGAGAACTCCGATCCCACCGACCTGCAGCATGCTTCAGCAGTTGTGGAACTGTTAGCCCCATCATACTAGGCATGCTAGGATGTGTAGTTCCACAACATACGGAGAGCAACAGGGTCTGCATGGTCTAACTACACTAAATCATACTCATCCACTCTCACGGAATGTCCGGAAGACTCCTGAATTCCAGGTAGATCTCCCAGACTCCCAGGAGAGCAGGCCGTTCTCCAGCCTCCTGCCCATTTCCTGGTGGAGTGGGCAGGATGGGAGCCTCCATGATGTAATTTGCATAATTTTGGCCCTGCCCCATGGAAAAATAACGTGTTTTTGCCATTGCATCATGGGAATGGGAGCAAAATTATGCAACTCACTGTGCCCCGCCTCCTCCATCCCCACACTTCACCTTCCGTCTGGGATCGCCTGGAGGGAAAAAGTAGAAAGTTGGTAAGTATATACTAAATTGCTTTCCAATCAAGTGTTTTTAAAAATGCTGTACATTTATCTACTCATAGGCAGCTCCAGCCACCAGGAGGCACAGCAATGGCAGGCTTGCTACCTTTAGACTAGGGCCGTCCTGATAGACTCAGTCGCCCAGACCAGGACCCTGTGTTTAGGCTGTCCAGGAGGCAGGCAGTCCCCTCAAGGCTCACTTCTAAGTGCGGGGCCTAGGTCACCTAGCAGGAGATACAGACTCTGTTATCATCTAGGTAAATTCCACACAATAGAGTTCCTGTTCTTCCTTGCAAGTTGCCCAAGATGTGGCGCCTGGGAACTATTAACCCGCTTTTATCTCCACCACACCAGTAAAAGAGTTGGACTGTGTATTGGACAAAAAAAGCTGATTGATGGATTTTGAAGCAATCTGGCTGGGAACCACGTCAGTGTCTGAAACCAATAAGGTGTTCGAGACAAGTGAATGCATGTGAGCATTACATATCTGTGCTCCAAACATTTGCCAACTTTTTCTGGTCTTCTGGCCAGATCACTGTAAAATAATGAAGGTTTTTCATCAAGTTGTGGCCCAAGTCCTTTATAGGGACAGTTCCTGGTAATTAAGAGCTTGTACACATGGGTATTTTTCATGTACCCATGGTCCAATCCACATAAGCACATTCCAAAGCCTTCAAAGTGTAACTTGAAAGCACTTCTGCCTCATAGCACTGGGGTCATGAGTTCGATTCCCGACCATGGCCTTATCTGTGTGGAGTTTGTATGCTCTCCCTGTATTTGCGTGGGTTTCCTCCGGGTGCTCCGGTTTCCCCCCACACTTCAAAAACATACTAGTAAGTTAATTGGCTGCTATCAGAATTGACCCTAGTCTGTCTCACTCACTTTGTGTGTGTATGTTAGGGAATTTAGACTGTAAGCTCCAATGGGGCAGGGACTGATGTGAGTGAGTACAGCGCTGTGGAATTAGTGGCACTATATAAATAACTGATGATGATCATGGACACATGCAGTGTACACATAATAAACATTTTATAGAGTCCAGGGTACCTCCTGCAGCAGGTTACAGGTCCATAAATGGTCCCTGCATGTACAGGTACAGTCATGATTCAGGTGAGAGATAGAAGGCATTGTAATGTACAAATCCCCAGCATTGATGTGCACTGGAAGAAATGTACTGTTCTCACCTATGATAATCTCAATCAAACGTATCCCCTACACTGCACTGCACCAACCCCATTCACAACACAGCACAAGATATACAAGTGATACCAGAACTTGATACTTCACTGATTAGTAAATCTCACTCTAAGGTTATTTATGCTGGTAGAGGAATTTGTGTGGTTAATCAAGTTCTTCCAGCATCGTGGAACATATTAGTCAGAAGATAAACTTCCGGCTTTCTTTCAACACTTTAGAATAACAGGTTGTTTACATTGAATTTATACTATAAATATAATTTTTGGAGACACAATGAGTCTTCAGGTCAGCAGTCCTGCTATTAGATAAGTTCTTCTTCCATTGTTTCAATCTTCTACAATCAGTGTTAGTGCTGGAGTATTTCCTGTGCATGAGGGAAAGGATCAGAATAGCTGTTGATAAATGCAGATGCTGCAATTTGGTTCTTGATAACAATAGTTTTTACTGAAATCATACAAATATTGTTTTGTTTCTGGGTAAAAAAAATATGAAAACAGGAAATAGAAACAAGATTTTTTTTATCCAAACATGATAAGATAGGTTTATAGGAACAAGAATCCCAGCGTTACAGTAGTGCTCAGCAAATTATATGTTGGAATACATTAACATTAACAACAATAATTAAATCAAATCTAAATATTTGCAAACACACAAATGAGTCACTTCCAACTTAATAACAAGACATAATATAATATGACTCACATACAACAAGAAACAGTCTAAGTACATAAAACATTGCAATTTTTTAATGAAAAGAATATAATTAATGCATATAATTAGCCCACAAATGTGCCAACCAATACATTGCAAAAACGAATATATTAATATCCATGTGACTCAAAACATAGATGTCCCACTATTAGTAATGTATCACTTTGCAAAAAAAGATTAGCACATATACGACTGAGAAAACTATGCACAAACTGTGACCCAGAGGGGACACATAAAATCCCAGAGTTATCTTTCAATATAAATGAATGGGAATGTTCATCACCATTATCATCATCAGCAGCTATTTATATAGCGCAAGTAATTCCGCAGCGCTATACTGAGAACTCACTCACATCAGTCCCTGCCCCAATGTTGAAACAAGTGTAGTAAATTATTTACCACAGTACTCACATAGTACTCCAAAATTGTTGGAGTATGTTAGGGCAACCCTGTCTCTCATCACATGCAAATGGCGTAATAAACATGCATCACCCCGGATCCGGAGTGTACCGCTGCAAATATTCCCACGACTCCTCCTGAAATGATCACCTGCTAGCTGGTTAAAAGCTGTATCTCTCCTGTGTCCACTTTGTTCCTTTTATTTATCTAAAATGAATGATGGTCAGACATATGATCATATAAAAGACCTCCTAGTGTGTTTTCTTGCTGATTAATCGCATTGACACAGTGAGATATTTTGTGCCATATATCCAACTTGCAGAGGTCTTCAACAAATGGGTGGGAAGGATTAATTTTGCCAATTGAAATCTCTGTCTAATTAATTTAATTAGCTAGATGCACAGTGTATCTAATAGATTCTGGATGTGATAATTCTTCTCTTCAGGAGTCACATAGAGTCATCTTCTGGTATCTAACCCCCACTGATGTCATCTGCCTGATCTTATCAGTTTTGGAATTCACAGCGTGAATAACTTTCTTATCCAGATATTGTTAGATATATCCTGCTAAAGATTGTATCTAACCAACTAAATCTACAGTGCCAAAATATCTATTTGGGTCTTTTAGATGTAGGGTAGTAGATATAGATGCTTTAGAAACATAAGGTTACACCGCCCTGAAGTTTTACAACAAGGAAGGGCAGACTGAGTGGATATCCAGTCCAGTTTAATAGTATTAATAACAGCTGGTCTTTCAAGTGATTGAACTTGTTTGTTGGGAAAATTAGAAAGTAACCTTATCGCCATAGAAAACAAATACTTAAAACTAGATAGGGGGGTTAATATTTATTGTAGCTTCATGCCTGAGAACAGTGATATTTGGACTGAAATGAGAGTTCAAGATTCTTTAAACATTTGAATCAATCTTTGTTGAAATTGGTACGAATGTGACACCAAATTTTAGCAAGCCCCCTGCTTTTCCTCACTTTCTCCTTTGTTTCTCTCAACAACACAAGTATTTTTTAATATCAATATAAAGGTTCTTTGTTACCAAAGATAAAAGCAAATATTTTTGTTACAAAATATAATGAACAGATAATTAACCTGGTTATGCTCTGATACAGAAGGAATGTTACAGTATCAAATACCGTTTGTTAACTCACTGACTGTACTTAATTTTGCTGTTATTAAATTGCTTATTAATATACAGTTTCCAAGGCCAACCAATTTTCATCTGCTAAGGCAACTGATAATAACAGTACTTTTCGTTTTTCTTTGTTTGCTAGGAGGTGCTGCAGCTCAAGAGTTAAATTTTCTAGTAATGGGAAATGTGTGGAGAGTTACCAGGTGCAAGTTGAAACAAATAAGGCGCATACCTATGTGTTTAAATCACTTGTGTCCCCCAACCAAGGCACTTATTTGTGAATAGACTTCTGGATGGATTTGTAAACTATGGGTGGAGCAGTACGACAGTAGCAGGGTTGAAACTAGCAACTTCCCTTGAAACAATGTATTTCTCACAGCAACTAGTTAAATCATTGGCAGGTTTTGTATTTCGCTGGAAATATTCCCATAGCAGAGTAATCACAGTAGTTCGTAGAAATACAGAGGAGATAATTGGACCAGGGTCAACACCAGGGGGTATATTTACTAAACTGCGGGTTTGAAAAAGTGGGGATGTTGCCTATAGCAACCAATCGGATTCTAGCTTTCATTTATTTAGTACTCTCTACAAAATGACAGCCGGAATCTGATTGGTTGCCATAGGCAACATCCCCACATTTTCAAACCCGCAGCTTAGTAAATCTAGCCCCAGGACTTACAAAGAGCTTTTTGGGCACCAGGGTAAAATCTGCATGATCAACACACTCTTCAACATTACATAGTTTAATAGTGTAGTATATAGAGGCTCCGAAGATCACAGCACAGCTTTTGGTATGACAGAACAGATTTGTGTATCATAGTGCAAGTGTCACATGGTCTGGGCCGTATAGGCCACACAAGCTCAACTGAAGATGCATTCCTTTCATTTATGGTGGATAACAGCCTTTAACTCTAGCCTCAGAGATGCCTCTTCCATCAAGGGCTATTACTGTTGTTAGCACTGTCGTTGACTATTTCAAATATTTATTACAAATGAAAGGAGTTGTTAAAACAAAGGTGAGTTTCAAGATGAAGAGGGTGACATAGGAGTGGATGTGAGCCAACAACAGAATACATTATTCAGCTCCCATCCTGTCTCGTACTGCCACCTTTGCTCAGAATGACCTGTTGACTTAAGGCTTTGAGGTTTCTTCCTGATGATTGCACCGTTCCGTATATTATATAAGTGGTCCTTTCAGCTGTATGTTTTTTTTCTCAATTTAAAATAAAGATTTGCCCAGCAGAATTCCAACAACATTTGACTCCCGATTTAATGTAAGAAGTTGCTTAACAAAGATCTTCTGAGTCAAGCTGGACCATTCCCTTCCCTCTACCCCAACAACCCGCTCCTCTTCTGCGCACAATCAATAGTGTAGTAATAGGAGTAGTAGTAGTCAGTCAGTAACCCCTGCATGGGACTGCTTGGTTCTCTCCCTCTCTGGAGAAACAAGCCAGTATTTACAGTACTCCTGTGAAAATTCAGAAAGTCATTGATACATGTTATTAAATAGTGATATTTAGCAGTGATCAAATTATTAATCACCTTAGTCAGTGCAGTCTCTGTGGAATGTTGGCAATGAAAGCCTGACTGAAGAGAGTCCAATAGCTATACCAAGTGTATTTAAGCCTCTCTACAATCTTGGTGGAGCATGGGAGTTAAAAGATGGGACTGTAATCTGAGAGAGAGTTTGGGTCAGAATATTTTTTTTTTTTAGAATAGATGTAATTACCACTTGCTTGAATAATGATATAATGTTACCAGTGGTGACAAATGTTAGTTAAGGCTAGGACAAGCACAGGAGACAACAACCAATGATTTGATTCATGAGGGGATCACATTGAGTGGACATGTAGTAGAGTGGCAAGAGAAGTAGATGATAGAGACATGTGGGATCAATAAAGAGAAGGTGCAGGGAGTGCAGGAAAATGAGTTGGTTGTTGCTCAGGGAATAAAATAAAATTTCATATTGATTCTTATTGATTTTGTCCTTGAAGGAACAGATGGTGGTGATCAGAGGTATTGATGTGGGAGGGTTGAGATTTAAGAGATTTAAAAGTATTAAAGAAGTGTTTGGGGTTAGAAGTCTGAGAGGAGTATGAGAGATCCAAGATCCAGAGCATTATGGTAGGAGTAGCAGTATATTTGAGGACCCAATCAGAAGTATTAGACTTTTGTCAAGGACGTTCAGCTTTGTAGGAGGTTCTTTGAAGGCAGTGTATGTCATGTGTGCAACAGCTGAAATCGAGGTGGATGCTAGGGAGGAAAAGTAACTGGAGCCACTTGATCAAGGGCTTTAGCTAGGGTGTGATTAAAATATGGTATGGCCAGATCAAGACAGAACAATGTAAACAAATCAGGGAGTGAAGCTGGTGAAGAGAGGTGAAAAGTTGTTGATTATTAATAGAGCTGAGATTCCTATGAGTGCAAGCCCAGTGGAGGAAAGATCGCAGGTGATAAGGTAATGGTCTGAGAGAATTAATGGAGTGTTAAAGAGAACAGAAAATGAACAAAGCCCAGAGGAAATAAGATCAATGCAGTGATGAGTAGTTGAGTAGTCCACTAGGAGAGGAGGTTAGAGAGAGTAGTTTAGAGGACTGTTGAAATCACCCAAAATGATGATGGGGATGTTAGAGGATAAGAGTGAGGGAGCTGGTTGGCAAAATGTTCAAGGAATTGGTGGAGGTGGATGATATTTCACAGCAGCATTTAAAGAGAAGAGGATATAAAACAAGATGTATGTACTTCAAAAGATAGGAACGTGAGTGAAGGAACAGGTAGGAGAATTTTGACTATGAAGTGGGAAGAAAGGAAAAGATCAAGACCACCTCTTTGTCTGCTTTCAGTCCGCTGGTGAGGCAGTAGCTGATTGTGTGAGCCATGATTCTGTTATTGACAGAAGCAGGGCTGCCCTTTGCAAATGTGATGCCCTGTGTGATATCCATTGCAGAAGTCAGCTGGAATTAGTATGAAGTGTATGGGAGATGGGAGAGGCTTCATTTGTATGAGATATCATCAACTTGAAGTAGAACAAATGAGAGGTGAAGAAGATAATTATGAGATTTAAAATGTCTTATTTTGTGTAGACAGGTTAATGATATTGCAGTTAAGGAATGAATATAAAAAATAAGTGAATGACTGGAAATCAAAGGGATGGCAATATGGATAATAGTTTGTAATGCCGGGGGTGAAGGATGTTGTAATTCTAAAGATAGTAGCAATGACCGCTTGATAAACATTTTGAGATTTGATAGTGGTGTGAGATTAGAGATGCTTGACAATTTTGTACTGGTTCAAAAATTCTATTGAATTTCAATCAACCATAGGGAAAAACATCAGTCTAAGAGATTAGAACTTATTTATCCATGATAGCTTTTCTATAAGAGCATAGCTAGACTGTAAACAAGGCAAAATGTTATCCCATCACAACAGATTAAATTTTCTAGAGGTGCAGATAAACACCATATAGCACAAAATATCTCTATCAAGATCCAGTCTCTGCCCTGTCAACTGCAGACTCATCATCAAATATCAATCAGAAAGGGACTTTAATTGTTGAAAAATGTTTTCCTCCACAACAGGGATGATCTCTTGGGCAAGATGGCACATAGATAATTTCCAGTGGGAGCTTCTAACACAGTGGGATCACAAGTAGACTTCTCTGAATCGTCACCATGTCAAAGGCCACCAGGAATGCCTAACTAAGTATTGGGCTTTTTTGGGGAAATTGAATATCACCTCCCCTATCTGAGTGTTTCTCTTTGATAAATTGTCCAAAGAACTAGCATCACACATTCCTGGCAGAACTCTGTCCCCCCGTCCTTCACTTACTTAAGAAACAAAGCTGGCACATAGCAGCCATGGAAGAAATACTCCATGATAGGGGTCATGTCTGTACTCAAGTAGGGAACTCATGGCTCTCTGCAGAAAGTAGATCTCAACATCCCCCTACCCCCCATCCTCTGCCTCTTAATCTTACTTCTCTACTCATGCGCGGTGGACAGACCCTCCCTACATGTTCCCTTTTCCCCACCACATACTAATGTATCCTCTCTTCTGCTCATCACTATTAGAAATTTCTATGTTCCCTTAATATAAATTGATAAGGATGTTGACTCCTCTAAACTAGTCCTGTGCCATCCCTTTCTCACTTTCTCCTTTACCTCCCATTCACCCTATCCCTCTTTCATTCTTAAAATAATTGCCTCTTTTTTTACTGTTTGTGTTTAATCTTATAATATATTGGTCAATATCAGTTATATTGGACTTATTGTCCTGCTATTGTAATATGTGTTTGTTTTTGCTGACCATACATAATAAAGAATTCTTATTTATTTATTTTTTAAAAAGCCAAAGTTAAATGAAGGCAAGGGGAGTGGCACTTTGAAACCAGAATTAATACTACAGCAGACCTCAATGTGCTGGAGGGCCCACCTTCAGGGACAGATGGTCACAAAGCCAGAAAATGTAACATGTAAATGTCTTGGAAATGGGAACACTGTGGAAAGCAATTCAGCACTTTCATCTTCATCTAAAAGGGAAGTATCTCAGAATATTCTCAGACAACAAGACGGTGGTAGCTTTCATAAATTGCCAGGGAGGTACCAAAATCAGAACCTTGATGTTGGAAGTAGCAAGAATCATGTCTTGGGCACAAGAAAAGCTGAAGTCACTCTCAGAATTGTATGTGGCAGTCAAACAGAATGTAATAGCCGATTACATCAGTGAAAAATAAATTGATCCACAAGATATTATATAGTTGTCTCCATACCAGGAAGTGGTCCAGCTGCTGAAAGGAAAATCTGGGCTTCCTCATGTGGACATTATGGCAACAAACAGAAATGCTAAGGTACCCAGAATTATTTTCAACACAGAGCTCCAGGAAATAAGGGAATAGATGATCTGACATTTCCATGGTCATTTCACCTGGGCCATTTACTCTCATCACTCACATTCTAAAAAAAATCCAAAAGGAGAATTCAGAAATAATAGCAATCTTTCCATTTTGGCCTCCACATCCGTGGTTCACTGTAGCCTGGAAAATGCTCCAGGAGCAACCATGGAACTTATTTCTTCAAAAACACAACTCATACACAGAATTTGATTGAAATGTATCACATGGTGTGACTCTAAATTCAATTCAACTGCTGCAAGTATTCCTTAGGTCCTGGAATTTCTTGAGGATGGTCTCAGAAAAGGTGTTTCATTATGTACACTCAAGTTACAAGTGTCTGCTTTTAGATATGATGATTATTTCCAAGCAGTGAAGAGGATCAGTCCATCTATCAGATTGTTTGTGGCTCCATGCAACCTCAATTTAGTGCAAGAAGTTTCTTTGAGATGGATGACACTAAAAGTGGTGTTTTTGGTGTCAATTACTTCTGCTTGTAGAATTGTAGAATTTCAAGCAGTGTGGCGCAAGGAAGCCATTCTGAATGTCTATGCAGATAAAGAAGTACTTAAAGCCAATCTAGTGTTTCTGTCTACAGTAGTATCTACATTCCACATTGATCAGGAGGTTGTACTAACATCTTTTTGTCCACAACCCAACGATGAAAAGGAAGAAAACTGCACTCCTATGACTTGGTAAAGGAAATATCCATATAGTTATCTAGGACAGTATTTAGAAGTGCAGAACAACTCTTTGTGATTCCTGCAAGTCCTTGGAATGAGTGTGCCCCTTCTAAACAAGCCATTGCCAGATGGATCTGGGAAGTAATTGTACAGGTATACAAGAGGAATAGGTGTAAGGTGCCAGAGATCCTGAGAGCCCACTCAAAACAGTTGGGAGCAACATCTTGGGGAAAAAAAGGGGCATGTCATAAAACTCAGTTTGTGCAAGTATGCCTACATTTCTGCCAGAACGCATGGGTTTGTGTAGCAAGAAGGCAGCGTTGGCAGAGAAGCAGAATTTGTCAGTGGCCAATTGGAAGAGTTGTGTCAGCTCCTTTCTTATGGCAGTCCTATGACTCCCAAAAATTAGGCTACACCAAGCAATATTTGAGGAGAAAGCTGAAAAGTTTAAGGAGTAGTCCTAAAGTGGTAGGAGAACAGGACGTTAGATGTGATATTTACACTTTTGCACAGTAAGCCTCTTGGGATTTTTTAGCCTCCCCAGACACCTAAGTACAGTTCTGTTTTGCGGAGGAATCTCCCAAGAGCACCTTTATGTGCTTTCAATGTACCATTCACCTTTGCAAAACCAAGGAATTTTGAGCAACCCAGTTAGCATCCTCCGTAAATGATGTCCTCTGACTATTATTTTTCCTCTGTGTGTTATATTATTTTACATAAGCGATTTAATAGACTTTACAAAGCTGCAACAAAACCATTACATTTGTGAAAGAGCAACAACAGATTAATCCATTTTCCTTTTGAAAAAAAACAAACTACTGAAATTGTCTGCCTGTTGCTCATAACATAGACAAAACATTTCTTTGTTCACAAGTCATCCGTGTGAACGCACCGTGTGAGGAAGACAGTGTAAACATTTTTAGATAGTAGGTAATTTGCAAAGTAAGTATGCTTATATTTCATTTAGCCTTGTGCACACCTTTGATGGTAACACATTATACAATTAATTATCGGTGTGTATTACACATACTACAAGGTAAACAAATGCAAGGCAAATAACAGAGACCTATGAGGACAATATTATAATAAATGCATGAGCATGGGTCAAAAAGAAAAACTCTGTACTACAAGTTACCCATTTACACATATAAGGAATAGGAATATATGTTTTATTTTTTTTATTCTACTTTCAATGCAAAACTGTATGAAAAATGCATAGACGTGTATTGATCCTAAGAGCTCTATCACACAAATACACTGGTCTCTATACTGATAAGGAGGTTTCAATGAAGTTGGCAATTATCAGAAATGGAGCAAAACAGAAGACAATAAATTAATGGATGTTAATCTGTGACATTTGTCCTTTTATCTTATCTATTTTGCTCTTTCCCAATGCAGTCCAGTTCTGAAAAGGCCAGTTTGCTTCAGTTTTTGTTATTTTTTTTTTTTTGTTACATGGATTTTTACATGGGGGCTGATGAAAAATGGTTAAAAAAAAAAAAAAAACGAATTCAAAACCTTTTTTTTTACAGTTTTCAATGTGGTTTTCCTGCGCTAATAAGCAATATCTAAAATGCACATGTGGACATACTCTTAGGGGTATATTTACTAAACTGAAAAATTGAAAAAGTGGGGATGTTGCCTATAGCAACCAATCAGATTCTAGCTGTCGTTTTGTAGAATGTACTAAATAAATGATTACTAGAATCTGATTAGTTGCTATAAGCAACATCTCCAGTTTTGTAAACTCGCAGTTTAGTAAATATACCCATGTGCATCATTTTCATAACAAAAATTTGCATATGAGCATTATTATTTTTATGCATTTATAAACATTTTATGCATACAGTATCAACATACTCTTGAGTGCTTGACAATGTGTACAACTTGGTATTAACAAAGAGCTTACAATCTATAGTACTTTAATGCATGAGATTACGTGCCACCTAGTGCATATTGGGCTAGCCAGATTTCAATGGGAAAAAGGGCTTGGTGGTGCTATATTTATATATCATCTGACAGCAATGTTAGTTGGGGGTCAGAGGGTTGTACGAGTACAGAAGGAAAATAAATGTAAGATTGAATGAACTGCGTAGGGTGGTAATTGAGTGGAACAGCCTAGGGAGGTTAAGAGTGTGGTTCCATAATTTGTTTTCAGGGAAGGCTAGAAGATTTGAAGGCTAGTGTAAAGTCTTACTTTATGAGGGGAAATCCACAGAGTGGGTACAGTCAGGAATGGGAGCAAGTAATGTGGATGCAGAGATGTAGATCTTGAGCAGAGTGGAGATGTTGAGTTGGGAGACATTATGAGACAAGTGAAGATGTGTATGTTGGTGAATTTTTGTTAATGGCTTTGTATGTTGTTATAAGTATTTTATATTGGATTTAGTGAAATACAGGCAACCAATGTAGGGACTAATAGAGCAGAGCAGGATTAGAAGAAAGTTTTGGTGGGGGGAAGGCCAGTACAAAGGGAACTATAATGGTCAATGCAGGAGATTATAAATCATCATCAGCAGCTATTTATATAGCGCCACTAATTCCGCAGCGCTGTACAGAGAACTCACATCAGTCCCTGCCCCATTGGAGCTTACAGTCTAAATTCCCTAACATACACACACACGCACACAGAGACTAGGTTCAATTTAATAGCAGTCAATTAACCTACTAGTATGATTTTGGGGTGTGGGAGAAAACTGGAGCACCTGGAGGAAACCCACGCAAACAAGGGGAGAACATACAAATCCCACACAGACAAGACCATGGTCGGGAATGGAAATCATGACCCCAGTGCTGTGAGGCAGAAGTGCTAACCACCAAGCCACCGTGCTGCCCCCCTTTCTGCACAGATGCCATCGAGGATAGGGGAGATGCTCCCAAAGATGACCAGAGACCAGCACATTGCAAATGGTAAATGTGAGTTCCTTCCCTGTTCCAGGCACCCATCCATAACCCCACCTTACATTTTGAATGCATGAATTAAAGTTTTGAAGTATTTTGTGTGAAATTCATGCATATTCTGTAAATGTTTCTTAGATGTATGTAACAGATGGGAGATGGATCCAGACAAGTAGGATGAGAGCGGAATAGGACAATCTCCTAAAGAACTAGTGAATGTAGCAACAGTGTAAAATGCAGCAGAGAGGTCCAGGAGAATTAGAAGAAAGTTGTGTCCCTTAGATTAAGCAGTGACAAAATTATTGCCCACCATAGTCATTGCAGTCTCTGTGGAGTACTGGCAATGAAATCAAGACTGAAGTTTTTCCAATAGGTTGTGCAAGAAAGTGTATGAGGTATGTGTAGCAAGCTTCTCAAGAAGCATGGAGGGGCATAGGAGTTGAGATGGGATTGTCATCTGAGAATTACTTTTTATCACTTCTATTATGACAAAAGATTTTAATTAAGGCTGGGATGAGCACAGGAGACAGCGATCAACTGATTTATGAGGGTATAAGATCCAGTGGACAGGTTTTAGATTAGATAATATGTTGTTCATTATTGAAAAGGATACAATTTAACGTCCACTGAGTCCTTGCTTTCCCAATTAGAATCCTTAACAGAACCCAGCTGGACTCAGCCTCAGTCTAGAGATGACCTAACACCTCTCTCAGGTGTTACCACTAACCTGCAGAATTGATGGCACATGCCCCTGGGAATTACGAATCAACCAGCCACTATAAGAACATGCTCAGTGCATTCCCCAATGCCTAAGTATCAATTGTGTCAAACATCGATACTCCCGCTGCAGGACTATTATAGGAAGTATAGCAGTTCTTCATGTTTCTATATAATCTATATCTCTTCCCCTGACCTCTCTCCTTCTGTACTATCTCGTGTAATCAACTGTCTTTCTGCTGTCTCCACATGGATGTTCCAACGCTACCTAAAGCTCAACATGTCCAAAACAGAGCTTATTGTCTTCCCTCCTGCCAGAGTCACCACCTGCCCTCAAATCTCCCTCACTGTCAATAACACCACAATTTCCTCAGTCTCCCAAGCCTGTTTCCTTGGTGTCACACTGGACTCCACCCTCCTCTTTATTCCTCACATCCAGACTCTCTCCCAGTCCTGTCGACTCTACCTTAAAAACATTGCCAGAATACGCCCATTTCTTATTCAACATGATACCAAAGCTCATATTCATTCTCTCATCATCTCCCATCTTGACTATTGTAACCTCCTGCTATCTGGCAACTTCAATCCATCCTAAATGCTGCTGCAAGACTGATCTTCCTCTCTCACCGCTCCACATCTGCTGCACCACTTTGCAAATCCCTACACTGGCTCCCTGTGTCCTCCAAAATCCAAAAAAACATTGTAGGCATAATATGCTTTGTTCCCCACAGTTCTACTTATGTTGTAAAGGGATGTTGGATAATAAAAAAAAAAATGATTGGATACAACAGCAGTAGTGACAGCAGGGTAGCTTGTGATTGGCCAACTATAGTGTTCAGTTAGGTGCAGACACCATCTGAAAATAGTGGCTGATAGTGGCTGATACTGGAATTTGCTGAGAAAACAAATGATTGTACCCAGACTGCCATGCATTTAATTTATGTCGTGGTATTCTACTTGTCATCATGGATTATTGGTGAACGTCTGATTAAATATAAATATTCTCTTTAATTCTGCACTAAGAAAATAATATTTCCTAACATACAGAAAAATAAAGAAAATCCCTCAGGCTGGATTAAAATGTGTATTTGTTAGGACAATAATAAAATGAAATGATCGTTCAACACCTAGACAATGATGTCAGAAGAAGAAAAGATATAACACCAGGGTTCTCAACGTCTGTAAATGTTCAGTGTTTGGATGGATTGAGCCTTCAATCTGATATTTCAAATGTCACTGTGCCCTTTACTGTTCAGTCTGGATACTTATGAGAAGAAACACATTCTGAAAAGCAGATAAAATGCTCTACTGAATCCTCATGTTTGCTCCCAGGAGACATGCGCTGTGTGGTTGGTCTCTGAAAGCTTAATGCACCCAAACTATATTCTTGGATCGGAATCTTGTCTCCAAACTGTAGCTTTATCTCAAACTCACAAGAAGAGTAAAAATGTACCAGCAAGTGACAGATAGACAATGCAGTAAATAAACAGAGACCCTATAATGCAAAGGGCTTGTAATATGCAGCCAGTGTCTGCCCAAGAGGTCAGTCTCTGCTACAACATTTTGCAGAAGCCAAAATAAAGTCTAGTTGTCATATGCGGGGAGGCAAAGCAAAAGCTAGGAACATAGTTGTGTTGTTTTCCTCCCCTCCGAGAGGCCCTGTGGAGCAGTTGCAACCCCCTCGATAAAATTAAAATGTGACTGAGGGCTGGAATATCTGAGTGAGTTCAGAGATGATGGTCAGCAGCTATTTTAAAAGTGCTCTTTCAGTCATTGGAAGCACAGCGGCATCTGTCTCTCTATGACTATAAGAGCGTTAGGGTCTAATATCTTGTGGACTATGTAAAGCAGCGATCTTGTAATATTGTCTCTATTTCACAACCCCAAATAAAAAAACTCTTAGATGAACTTTCTGGTGCAAATACACAAACATTATTGAAGGGACATATCCAAACAAACTAAAAATAATGTAACAGGATGATCTGCAAATAATAAGCTGTTCTACAGTATGTACACACTGGTAAAAGCACATATAACTGCATTTAGATTATTTTACGAGCACGTTCAAACAGAGCGTTTTTATACGTGTCTGACAAAATAAGAAGTTTTCTTATTAAAGCCAAAGGTATCATCATCATCACCATTTATTTATATAGCGCCACTATATCCGCAGCGCTGTACTCTCTGTCACATCAGTCCCTTCCCCATTGGGGCTTATAGTCTAATTTCCCTAACACACACACACACACAGACAGATTAGGGTCAATTTTGTTAGCAGCCAATTAACCTACCAGTATGTTTTTGGAGTGTGGGAGGAAACCGGAGCACCTGGAGGAAACCCACGCAAACACAGGGAGAACATACAAACTCCTCACAGATAAGGCCATGGCCGGGAATTGAACTCATGACCCCAGTGATGTAAGGCAGAAGTGCTAACCACTACGCCACCGTGCTGCCCAAGGTATGTACAAACACACATGTGTGCACTTCTTACCAATATCTCATAACATAATGATTATTTTTTATATATAGTGTTAATATATTAAGCAGTGCTGTACAGAGAATGTTTAATTATTCACATTAATCCCTCCTCCAGTGGAGCTTACAGTCAAAATTTTCTAACAATCAAACATACTAAGGTCAATTTCGGTATGTTTTTGGACTGTGGGATGAAACCCATATAACATATCCAAACAGACAGTGACTTAGTCAGAATAACACAAATGGCCCAAATTCAGTGCAGCCTCCATGCTACAATGCACTCCTATCGAGATGAACGCAAGTCATACTTGCCCACTCTCCCAGAATGCTTGGGAGACTCCCGAATTCCAGGTAGGTCTCTGGACTCTCAGAAGAACAGCACCAGCATACATACCCATGGCTGCCATGTCATGCTGGCACTTGGGGAACCAAAGGGGGTGGGGGTCAGCAGTTTCTTTTTTTCTGTATTGACAGAGGTAGTGCCGGTGGCATTGGCATTGTCAGTTTAAATTTATTGCTTTATGTTGACATGAGGTGATGTGAGGTCCCCCTGCCATAATGCCAAACCAGCACCAGTCTGGTTAGCACGGGGCTGGATTCCCTAGGGAGATCGGGTCTGCAAGAATAATTTGCGACGGGAGCTCTTAGGAGCTAGTATTACATAGTGTATCAGGGGTTTTTATTTTGCCAAGCCAAAGATTCCTGGACTTATTACTCAAGATAAGTCTGGATTTGAGCAATGAAGAGGGTTAATGAGGCTGGTGTAGGTGTGTTTTTACTAGAGATGGGCGGGTCCGGTTCCCCGAGAACCGAACCCACCCGAACTTTGGGTATTCGAGTACCGAGCTGAGTAGCTCGGTACTCTCCCGCCCGCTCCGAATCCAAATCGAGGCCGAACGTCATTGTGACGTCGTCGGATCTCGGGGCTCGGTTCTCGCGATACTTCAAGATTATAAATACCTGACTCCACAGCAATCCATCGCCATTTGACAGAGGGAGAGAGCAGGGTGTAGTCACAGGCTGATTAGAGCAGGGACAGAGAATCCAATATTCTTATTCCAATTGCTCTAACAAAAATCGCTAGAGAAGAGAGGAGGATAGAGGTTTATTTTATTTTTTTTAATAATTGTGCATAAATATTTCTGGCTGTCAAAAGTCATATCTGTCAGCAGTATCTACCAAATAATTTTTAGCACTCCTCAATGCTTTTAGGATGTCCTCCCTAATTGTGCATAAATATTTCTGTCTGTCAAAAGTCATATCTGTCAGCAGTATCTACCAACTAATTTTTAGCATTCCCCAGTGCTTTTGGGGTGTCCTCCCTAATTGTGCATAAATATTTCTGGCTGTCAAAAGTCATATCTGTCAGCAGTATCTACCAACTAATTTTTAGCACTCCCCAGTGCTTTTGGGGTGTCCCCCCTAATTGTGCATACATATTTCTGGCTGTCAAAAGTCATATCTGTCAGCAGCATCTTATGAAATAATTTTTACCACTACAAGTGCTTTGCGCTCAGAATGGATTCAAAGCAGTCCACATATGATCAGAATGAGCAACCAGGTTCTGTCACCAGTCCTGATGTAAGTGTTCCCAGTACGTCATCTGGCCAAGGCGATGTCAAACAACAGAGTGTTTTCAAATCAGTGCAAAAAACAAAAACCCTCAAAAAAAATTACTGTATTAAAGCGAAAAAGAAGTGTTACTGAGCAAAACTTAAGTGCCGATAAAAAAAAAATTGCCAACATGCCATTCTACACACGCAGTGGCAAAGAGAAAATGAGGCCTTCACCTTTGGCTATTAGTGGCAGATCCAAAAATGTTACCGAGCCTACAAGTGGTGCACAACTACTGTTACGCGTCAAAGCTGAGCTGCAAGATAACAGTAAGGCATTGGAGGATAATGTTTGCTCTGAATCAGAAATGACACCGATCCTTGTGGAGAGTCCATCCAACAGTGGTATGTCTAATCGTGAGCATTCTGTTAGTGTACCCATAAAGAAGGGCCCTTTCAGCAGTTCTGCTGATGTGTACCTGAACAGCCCGAGTGTAGCCGGTGATACACAAATTGAGGATGCCACTTTGGAAATAGAAGAGGATGAGGGGGAGATTAATGGAGGTGACGAGGGCGCTAATGAGGGGGCGCTAATGAGGATGTTGATGATTATGATGCAGACAGATACCAAATTGCCTTTCTCAATTTCTATTTATATTCTAGATTATATAACGGCTGAATAGTTTTCTATTTTATTCCTAGTGGAGAGGGGATCTGATGCAGACAGATACCAAACTGCCTTTGTCCATTTCTTTGTATATTCAAATTTCTAGTTCTACAGTCTATGCAGGCTGCTTTTTTTTCTATTTTACTACACGTGGATGGGGGGGGGGGGGGTCTGATGCAGACAGATACCAAACTGCCTTTGTCCATTTCTTTGTATATTCGAATTTCTAGTTCTACAGTCTATGCTTTTTTTATATTCAACTACAAGTGGAGGGCAGGGGGAGGGGGGCTTAGATAGCTACCACAGTACCGTGGTCCATTTAATTTTACTTTCAGTCTGTGCAGGCTGCTTTTTTTATATTCAACTCCAAGTGGAGGGCGGGGAGGGCATAGATAGCCACCAAAGTACCGTGGTCCATTTCATTTTACTTTCTAGCTCCACAGTCTGTGCAGGCTGCTTTTTTTATATTCAACTACAAGTGGAGGGCAGGGGGGGGGGGGCAGAGATAGCCACCAAAGTACCGCGTTCCATTTAATTTTACTTTCTAGCTCCACAGTCTGTGCAGGCTGCTTTTTTAATATTCAACTACAAGTGTAGGGTGTAATATACACCCAAAAACGATGGCTACATTGCCAATAATCAAAGATGTAGGAGGTAGACAACCAGGTTTGACTGTATAATTTGCAGACAAGTGTTCGCATTAAGGACGGCCTACCAGGGATTAAACTGTTTTTTCATCATTTATTAGCTTTAGAATTACCTCACTTATCTAAGAAACTGGTGGAGCACTAAATTAGGTTATTTATTAATTGTATTTTTTTCAAAAATAGCAAAACAAAACCAAACAAAACCAAAACCAAAACCAAAACACGCAAGGGCGGTTTTGCAAAACCAAAACCAAAACACGAAGGTAATCCAGATCCAAAACCGAATACAAAACCAAAACACGGCGGTCAGTGACCATCTCTAGTTTTTACTTAAAATAAAATTCGTTTTACACTTGTATCTGTGTTTTATTTACATTTTTCTTCAGAGCACTACAGTTTTTATAATTGAAAATCATTATTATTACCCCACACCAATCACCCCAAGGTTGTGGGAAAAGCCCTAGTGCTATCAGCATGGGGCTGGTTAAACCTAGGGAAGGGGGGGGGGGGGGGGGGGTTTGCATCCCTAGGGAATCCATCCTGGTGCTGGTTTGGCATTATGGCAGGGAGACCCCACACTTCGGGTTTCCCTACTATAGTGCCACCAAAAGCCTAGTGCTGGCAATAGTAAAATGGGGGGGGGGGGTTACATTTATTGTAAATGTCGACATTTTAACTGTGTTGACATTATGAACATGTAGACATTTTGACTGTCGACATTTCATATCCAACATGTCTGGTAGAAAGGAGGGCAAGTGAATTGGAGCGGCAGCATGGCAGCATGGGGTGTCTGGCAGCGGTGACCGCTGTGGCAGAAGGGAGGGTGAGTGTGGCAAATTGTGTACCTGGAAGCAGGGAAGAGCACATACTAGTACTTACGGTATATTAACCATTTACAGTCCCCACAGTGTAGGCACACTTGTGCAAAGGGCACCCATGATCTGCCCATTACATAGTCTACACATTTGCTAGTCTCTTCCCTAATTATACGCACTAATTTGGATCTGTGAAATTGTTGGGGAGGTTTCACTTTAAATATTGGCTTGTTTGTACAATTCTCTAAACTGTAATCTCTTTTAGGCAACAACTTATTTGTGTCTTGCATGTGCTTTAATATTACTATTAACACTGCCTTCTATGTGATAATCTGATATCCTACTACGAGATCTACAGTCTGGAAATATTTTTCTCTTTGCACAGATGGCTGTAGTTGGGCCAAGGTAGCTTTGTGTGTTTTTTGACTTATCAGGGGTTAAATGGAGGTTAAACATGCTCAAATCAATAACACACCATTAAGTGGTTCTGCGGTGTATGAACTGGTATTTGTGTGTGCACAAGAGTAAACACACCTTTCGTTTTGTCTCAATAAGGATGTCGAGATGAATCCATAAATGGTCGTGTTTGTATGACCACACTGTCTGGGAAGGGAGATGAATGAATGTAGTAATTATATCTGAAGATTACTGCTGGGGTGTGTTCATATTTAAAGGTGAGGTTGGCGCCAGAGAGCGTGGCACAAAGAGATGCCACCTTTGCTGTATACAAATGAGAAGGCATCTGAGCAAAGAGCAGAGAGAGGTTAAATTGTCTGTTTGTAAGTGCTCGGATTTGGGTGGTGGCAGTGAGTGAAGGGAGTGCCCGGAATTACCTGCCAAAGGGAAAAAAAACACTGTGCAGCCAAATCAGAGGAAAACAATTTTGTTTGGGTGAGAATTCTGACTGGGAATGCAAGAGCGTGCAGGGGAAAATCCCTGAGGTGTTTGGGGGAAAAGAACATATTATAATATATATCAATAAAAAGATTAACTCTATACCAACCAATCATTGTTAAGCTATAATTCTCATCGTTCCCCACCAGCATAATATTGGCTGCTGCTGACTAGGAACTTGATTAATGTAAATGCAGATACGTGCAGTATCATTTTGATACATGCCTTTTCTCATTTCTATATTTTATTGTTAACAGGTGACATAAGTTTAATTTTTTTTCTGTATGTTTTGTGACTTTATATTCCACATATGTATTGAACGTATCCTGCAGTGTCTTGTCTGTTAGAGCAGAGCTGACCTACACCCATATTTATCACCACATGTATCTTCAGATCCGTTATTTGTTGAATCCAGATGTACTTATGTCCGACACATGTGCGTTTTCCAACAAATGCACAATACGTACGCTTTGCTTTCCTTGATGAACCAGACCCTAGGGGCTAGTTTTACTAAGCTGCGGGTTTGAAAAAGTAGGGATGTTGTCTATAGCAACCAATCAGATTCTAGCTGTCATTTTGTAGAAAGCACTAAATAAATGAAAGCTAGAATCTGATTGGTTGCTATAGGCAACATCCCCACTTTTTCAAACCCGCAGCTTAGTAAATCTAGCCCTAGATGTTTAGTTCAGTAGCAAGCACTGGTTCAGATAAAGACAGTTCAGTCCAAACTCTCATTCCATGTGCTTACTTTACGCATTGCCATAAACTCAGAGGAGGAGACGGAAGGTAGACTAATAATCCATTATGCTGATCACATGTAAGGTAAACTGCTGCATAACCCTCTGACAGATATTCAAATAGAGCATATTCCAAAGCGCTAACATATTTTCACATCAGAGTTAAACTACTGCATAATTTACAGCACTAGCACTCATTCACACCTGTGCGCAGGGTCTGATTACGGGTTCAGGTCGCCCTTGGCTAATACGCTTGTAGCGCCCCCTCGTCTTCCAAGCCAGGCTAACATGCTGAAGGTAAAAATGTGCTTGTTTTTAGTTTAAAATCCAGTTTTCTTCACCTCACTCTAATGTTTATGTTCCTGTGTTTTTGTAATTTTTGATTAAAATCAGGACTGTATAGCAGAATGGAAGCAAGAATGAGCGCTACTGAGGGTAAAGGGGGAGGGGTCTGTCACGCCTGCACTTGTCACTACTAGGGATAGGCTGGGCCGGTCCCATTGTGGGCTATCTTGCGCTGGGTCACTCGGCCACCTGTATTTTTTTTCCTTTAAAATGTTCCTAATAAGCTGCTGAGTCGAGTTTTGACCCCCGGGGCTAAAATTTGCCAGCCCTCCCCTGGCCACCACCCCTGTTTCTCCTACTCGCTCATCCTCAAGCACCTACCCAAGGAGGAATTATTGCCTTCAACCTGCACCATGGAAATACGTCAAGAATAAAACCTTACTACATTTTCTTTCATGTTTTCTTTTTACTTTGGAGAACAACTATTTTCTTATATTTTAAAATTCTCTTCCGTTCATTCCTGTCCTTGTCACAATTTTGCACTCCCAGAAATGTGTTCAAAATGAATGAATAAAATATATCTAAAGCCTGAGCTAGTTTGTGTGTAACTATTTTTCCAGTGCTTATGTGTAAATGAGTCCACAAGGTAATTGTTTCAAATATATTACATGAAATGGTCCCATGGGTGCAGATTGTACTGTTCAGAACAATTTTGCTTTTCTTTTCTTTTTTGCACTGGGCCCTGGAATCGAGCCTCATCCATCCTTAGTATAATCCACAACTGGCACAAGCATTGCTACTTTTCTGTTCACTTTTGCATCTTGAATGAAGGGAGTTAATAATTTAATAATGTAAAAATGGCATTCATTCAACTGGTGTTATAATAACGCAGTTAGTAGTACTCAATATGGAGGCAGAGAAAGATTAGAGAGATAAGAAAAACACACAGCACAGTTTACAGAGCGCTGGAACTGAACCAACCTACTTGTGAATTCAAATCCAACACCTCACACATGCTTTGACATTTAATGGCTTACCGTAAGGTTACAACAAAAAAGATTTGGCTGCCAAACAGGGACATTTAACCCACAGCTCGTATTGTTTTTACACTTTAGAGGGACACAGCAGTATTAATGACCTTGCCTGCTTCACAAATCCCTTCACACAGCTGTCTTAAAGAGGATTGTGCGTATCAATAAAATAAAGTATTAAGAAAAAAAGTTATTATTTCCAGGAAATTATATATTATTTTTGCAAAGTTATTGTCTTATAATATAATGTGGATTGTTCAAATAAAACACACGGCTTTGCTGTCTCTCTGTGAACAAAGGCTTCTTTTGATTTTAACGCAAATCACAATTTCAGTGTAAATAAATACTCAGAACACTAACAAGAGTAGTGGGCAACTTTCAGACTACCCCTCTTCTCTAGTGCTTCAAGGGGATTATTCTAAGCAGTTTCTGAATGTTTGCTAAGGACACAACCCACTGATGTGTAGAAATTTGGTGCATAAAACTGTTTAATAATATCATAAAAGTGATAATTCTAAGTTCAATTTGGAGCATAAACGTGTTTACCACAGGATAAGTGCTATTAATATGTGTAGGAAGCAGTTGTTAATAGACAATGTTGATCACGATGTCTATGGAGTAGAAATAGCTGGCTCAATCACAAGCAAACAGGTGAGAATATGTCACATGTTCTTCATGCAGTAACCATAGGAAACAATGAGCTATATGACTGCATACTAAATAACCATTGCTCATCGGTGAAAAATTCTAAGCAAGATTCTAGCAGAACGTAGTCATCTATAGACCAAGTGAACTGCAACAAACACGAATGAACTAGGGCTACTAAAAAGAGACCCATGTTCTGGAAATCTGTTTAAGTCCTATTTCTCAGACATAAAATCACATATTAGTGTAACTCAAATAAAATATTTAGAGTAGGTGTCACATAAAAGAACAGCAGCAACAAGGACAGTAATTTGTAGTCTCTAGTTACTACTCTGCCCTGCTGAAATATATTCTCCTGCATTTGCTATGCAATTACTGCAAACAATCATGGGATACTCACACCTTAAAGTTTTATCCTTAAAAGTTTTGCCCTGTACTGTGTCTGCTTTTTTTTTCTCCCTGAACCATATAAAAAAAACTTTTTCTAGTTCTATATAGCGGTTATAATTTTTTGCGTGTAAAGTTATTCAAAATATAGCCAAACAATTTTAGAAGGTTTTCAAGTGCCTGGATTATTGCATGGCAAATAGGAGAGTTAAAAAGGGTACAACTGCTGTAATACCACTTGAGGCCAATTGGTGGCAGTACAGAGACAAATCATTTTCACAATACTAACATTTATACCCTTGCAAGTACTTGTTTTTGTAACATGGCGGCTTTGGTTTGATAAATTAAGTGGAAACATAGTAAAATTGCATTATAATGGTTTCCAGTGGTTATGTCATACTGGGAAATGCAGGTACGTATGTCCTTGCTCAGTGTACTACATGATAAATGTTCAGATACACCCTCCATACTGGTACCAACGAGAGCTGGTGTACTCAGTTTTGCATCACTTTTTCCTCTGTTTCATCTAATGAAAATATTCAAAAAAATTGTTTAAAAAAGAGGCACCTGCCCAGCAGCAATGTGTCTCTAAAACACTATTTTTAAATTGGGAACCAATAAAAATGTGATGTTAGTTGCAGGTATTTTTGTTGTAAAATGGTAAGTGTGTACACAGCACTATTAAGTATCTACTGTATGTAATGACTATAATAAAACAGCTTATAACATGTGGTACAATCTGAGAACCAAAGGAAATTAATTTCCCTGCTTCCAGATAAATTCTATATATTCATTCACATCTATTTTGGTGAACGAATTGTGTTAGAACATGTTCTTCAGCTCTGTTGATAAACAATGCATTGTTAGCTGTGGAAACATTTTAATATATGTACTTACAATTATAGCAAGAAGCTTAGAAGGTACTAGGAGAAAGGAAGAGAAAATGTATTCTATAAGCAAATTTATACTAGAGCCTTGTGCGACCGGAATTACTCTCATGCCCATATTTAGACAACAGCAAAATAAACTAATGTGATCGCACTGAAAACAACATTGAATACAACTTGTAATAGAGTGACTGATATATGATGCTATTTGGATTTTATGCATTATTGTTTTCTATTTTCTATCGTTAATTTATAATTAAAAAAAGAATCCTTAGTAGAACATCAATCCACACCATTAAACAATGGATAACCATTTTAATTACTTTTCACATGAGAATGATGCATATTTCATTCCATTTACCCATTTAGAACACAGATCCCTGTATGCACAATAAAACGTCTTAAATAATAAAAACACTACTTTGTGTTTCATTAAGATCAATATTTCAAAACTAGCTTTGTTAAAAAAATAAAAGAATTCTATTACAGCTGTTTAATGTATAAATAATAAAAGATTATATTCTGACTTAAAAGAACACTTACTCCAAAATAATGGCTCGTAGACTGACAAACTCTTTATTTTATGTTGTTAAAGAATCTGAATGTCTTGAAGGAGAGAGAGATTATTATTATAACTACTACCGTAATTATGATCTTGCAAATTTATCACAAACAAAATACTGTGTAGTCTGAAAGCATATTAATAACCTGGGCTAGATTTACTAAGCTGCGGGTTTGAAAAAGTGGGGATGTTGCCTATAGCAACCAATCAGATTCTAGCTGTCATTTTGTAGAAAGCACTAAATAAATGAAAGCTAGAATCTGATTGGTTGCTATAGGCAACATCCCCACTTTTTCAAACCCGCAGCTTAGTAAATCTAGTCCCCTGTGTCCTTCAGGTAACTGTTATAGATAAAATTTGTATTTGAGCAGCTCTAGTCTGGTGTTTCACAGACTGTGCAATTTTCTGTCTGTTCCTCCTGCATCTGGCACACATCTTCACCTGTTTACAGTGATTATTCCAAATAATAACTCTTTCAGTTGTTGCTTACAGTAAATATGACCTCTTTACTTGTTGTTTCATGCACTTTTTCTTTCATGTTTTTGTGCAGCTCTGTGATTATTAGTATTATATTATATTCCGCAGTGTATGTGTGCTGCCTCCTGTCTGTAGCTTTTTATCACAGACATGTAAACAGTGTGCTTACAATGTGTTTAAGGGATGTTTATGCTTCATTCAGCAACTCTCTAGTTTCATTGCTCAGCCCTGAGTGGTGAATGTCCTTGAGAACAATGTATAAAAATCTCCCACCAGTAGAAGTGAGAATAAAGGACACATTTCTTGCGCATGTAGAATGTGCTGGATTTCACGGGAAGGAATGACAAATGACCTTCGCCGTGTGTTTTTCACCAGCCCAGTCTGTCCTTTGTGCAGCTGAAACTTTAAAGGTCACATACAAACATTGAAAATGGCACGAAAGCCAAATATGTCGCTCGGATATCTTTATGAGATTTACTAGTACTCAATGTTTTACTGAAATTTCACACCAAGTCCGCTGCCAACAATTGTTTTTGTACAGGAGGTGAATAACTGGCATTAAAAGGTCATATTGTTAATAACAAGGATACGTACAACAGAATATATATTTGTTCATAATGTAGGCTTAGAAGATGCAAAGCATTCTATCCACACATCTTGCAATACTCTACCGTACCGTCTCTCTGATAACCATCTGCCAGTCCAGCCTACAAGACATCTCCCATGCCATTACCCACCTATAGAAGTAATACCATGCCTGAGCATAGGTTTCAAATCATTAAACGCTCTCTGAAACCCACGTTTTTACTAGAGCCGATAGGAGCCACCTCTGTAGGTGCATACGCACCCCCAATACTCGTGCTGCATCTAACCACATGTATGCATCACATTTTTCAGTCAAGTTCAGTAATATGTGGGGAGGGGCTAATGTGAGCACCCCCAAGCATTGTAAACATGTGGCTCCTATATTAGAGTCTGTCCTACTCCCATCTACTCACACATCAGTCTGACCCACACACCCTCTTCTTATCTTAGTACCGGCCTCTTGCCACTAGATTGTAAGCTCTCACAAGCAGGGTCCACCCCACCCTTTGTTTTCATGTCAGCACTTATTTTGTCTACCTTGTACGTCCTTGCTAAATTATGCATGCAGTGTTTCCCCAATGTCTGGTGCTGTGTTGCCTTAAAAATTAACAACTGTAATATTAAAGCATATATAGAATAGCTTCTTCATCTTTAAGGGAGACTACACATCCCACCCCCCCCCCTCCCCCATCTTTGAATAGGCAGGTGTTGCAATCTTCCATTTAGGATGGAATTTCTATATGTGTGTAGGCTCCTTGGACACTTGCACAGTATTACAGCAGTGCTTTAGTATAGGTCCCTAATGAAAGTAAATATAGGATCCCGCAGCAATAAAGAGGGTACCAATGTTTTAGTGTGAGGTAAGAGAGGAATTTGATCCGCTCCCCCTCTAGAAAACCCCTAGAAGATGTGTACCATATAATTGACTATTCTGCATTATGTAAAGGAACCATGTGATGTTTACAGCATTGTCAGGGGTTTAGTCCATGTGGTACTGGTAATGTTCTGCTCAGTAAAATGGTTTTGCATTCTACAAAATGGTTCACGCTTCTAAAGTGCACACTAACAGCATAATATGAATATTTTTTATTCCATTCAGTCACTACAATAGAGTGAAAGGTTCCAAACAGTTATTTTATGATACTTGAGTTGCCAGTGGATGAGTGTAAATTCAGTTACATAAATGTATATGCTCATACATTCATGCTGTTACTGTATTTGCAAACATGTACACAGATATGGACATCAGGGGGTATATTTACTAAACTGCAGGTTTACAAAAAGTGGAGATGTTGCCTATAGCAACCAATCAGATTCAAGTTATTTATTTAGTACAGTCTACAAAATGACAGCTAGAATCTGATTGGTTGCTATAGGCAACATCTCCACTTTTTCAAACCCGCAGTTTAGTAAATATAACCCCATGTTGTTGTATGTTTATTTAGTGGTGGGAAAGACTTTTTGATTCAGCGGGTCCATGTCAGGGAAGTTGAAAGAGGAAGGAATTATCAACATCACCACTGCCTAGTTTAAACACGCAAGCAGCAGTAGGAGCAAGGAGAGCATTGTTGGAAACTTGGAGCATCGGGAAACTTATTGAACTCCACACAAAAATAATTTAGATTTTTTTTTTAAAACTGGGCATCAACTGGTATGATAGAATACCCTTTGCGCCACTAGATGCACATTATATCGGAACAAATTCCAGTGTAAAAAAAAGCAGTCAAACGTAATGCAAAGGAAAGACAATCCCGCTGCAATCTTATTAAAACAAGAATGAGGTTCCAACATTCAAGCAGCTTTTTATGAGAAAAATGTAACTTTCAATTAAGGGGGTGATTCAAAAGTGATATTCTTACTTTTGCTGTAATGTACATTCCTGTACACATCGAATAACATTGATTATCTCATTACAATGACGCCTGTCAAGGGGTGGGATAAATTAGGCAGCAAATGAACAGTCAGTTATTGATGTCAATGTGTTGGAAGCAGAAAAATGGACAAGTGAAAGATATCTGAGCGACTTTGACAAGGGCCAAATTGTGATGGCTAGATGACTGGGTCAGAGCATCTGCAAAACAGCAGGGGGTAAATGTATCATAGTCCGGTTTTTGCATCCCACGCGAGATCAGCGAGATGACAGCTAAAATTTAAAGCGGTGCTGCCTTGTAAAGGGAAACTTGCCTTTACAAGGCAGCGCCGTTTTAAATTTTAGCTGTCATCTCGCCGAGATGCAAAAACCATACTATGATACATTTACCCCCAGATCTTGTGGGGTGTTTCCGGTATGCACTGCTTAGTACCTACCAGATATGGTCCAAGGAAGGACAACTGGTGAACCAGCGACAGGGTCATGGGTGCACATGGGGAGCGAAGGCTAACCCGTCTAGTCCAATCCAACAGAAGAGCTACTGTTGCACAAATTGCTGAAAAAGTTAATGCTGCCTATAATAGAAAAGTGTGAGAACACACAGAGCATCTCAGCTTGCTGCATATGGGTCTGCTTAGCCGCAGACTGCTCAGAGTGCCCAATATTCTGCTGGGAAACCTTTCATTGCTCTCCCCTCTCCTGTCGGCAGAGGGCTGTCCATGGGCATCACAATCATCATCATCAGCTATTTATATAGCACCACTAATTCTGCAGCGCTGTACAGAGAACTCACATCAGTCCCTGCCCCATTGGAGCTTACAGTCTAAACCCTAGCACACACACACATACAGAGAGAGACACTAGGGTCAATTTTGATAGCAGCCAATTAACCTACTAGCATGTTTTTGGAGTAAGGTAGGAAATCGGAGCATCCATAGGAAACCCACACAAACACGGGGAGAATGTACAAAATCTGAAAAAAAGCCTGTCTCAGCACAATTGAAGAGAGCATCACAAGACTGCGGAGCTCTTCTTCCTCCTGCAGACCCGGGGTTCCTTTTCATACAGGCAATGAGTAGTCCATCGGCACAAACCACTGACCAGAATGAGGAAAATAGCACTGGACAGCAGCAGACGTCAAAGAATTCGCTAAATCAGGTGGATCACATGACCCCAGATAAATACTATTCTGATTTAATGTTTAATTTTTGGAACACCTTATTCTTTAAGTTGAGACAGAGCCTTAATTATGTACCCATATCAGTTATGAGATACCCGTAAAGACTTTTTCAGTTGAAGTCAGAGTCCTTTACCATTTGTATTTTATCCTGTAACATATATTATACACCCCAACATTTTGGAATTATGTAATGTATTTATAGGTTTTCTGGTTACATGTTATATTTATCATCTGACCCCCTTTCTTCCTTTCCTTGACCAGTGCACTTTGAAATTATTTGAGGTTTTTTCTCTATTTCATTTTATCTTCACTTTCAGTACATTATTCATAACAAAGATCTTAAAATGACAGGTACTTTCTGCAGAGTCTGGTACTTACCAGCTGGTAAGTTTTATCAGCAAATCAAAAATGAAGAAACCATTGATTTACAAGACCAAAGTTACAATTCCTCCTCATTTTATATGTTTGAACCATAAAACCATATAAATATAATCATTAGTTAACACGCAGAGGTAGATTGAAATTAAATAAAAAATTGTAAACCGCTACGGAATATGTTGGCGCTATATAAATAAATGATAATGAGGGTGATAAAGAAGCACCTAAATATTATGTGTGCTCTTTGTCGCAGAGATTGTTATTTTCACTTGATAACATTTCCTGACCAATACACTTTACGTCCTCATGCAAATGAGAGAAATGAGGCGCATTCAGCTACATCGTTGTTGTTTAAAATAAAAAGATCATCCCTTTCATTGTGCTTTAGGAAGAGAGTAGAAAGGAGAATAATAATAGCTATCTTTGTTTCTTTTAGCACATAATCATCTAAATATATTAACAAGACACAGATTTAATTTTATCCAGAAAAGTCAGGTACACTAAAAAGCTGTAAGTAGTTATTACTTTATTCATTTTATGACAGTTTCCTCTAAACCATATATTCAAAATAGTTGTATTATGTAATAATTGTAAAGGGCACATTTATACAATGCTCTGTAAAATATCAGAATGAAATCAGAAAGGATACGCTGTCAAGGAAAACAGGGTAAATATTGATACAATTTTGCATTAGTGATTAGTGAATCATTACAGGATTTGTATCTATAAGAGATAAAATGTTTAAGGTTATTTGAGGTGTAGTTTTGCAAAGCTAGATAGGTAATGATAACAGTGGAAATCAAACATCTGAAATTGTGAGTCAAGACAAGCTCACTGAGCACAAGTAATCATAAGTATGAATAACATCTCAACATCCCAAGTTACATCTGTGTATGATGCTGTGGTCCATAAAAAGCAATCTAATACAGTTTATTTTACTAACTTCCTAGTCAAGGTTGGATCAACATTAAGGACAAATAATTGACTTACTGCATAGTTCAGTTTTCCTCTTGAAAGTCCCACTTTAAAAAAAAATAATATATATATATATATATATATATAAAATGGCAATTCTTCAGAACCCAAAAATATTCCTGCTACTCCCAATTTAGATTCTATTCTAATCTGGAGGAACAAAGAAATTAATATATTTCATCATCATCATCATTTATTTATATAGCGCCAACATATTCTGTAGTGCTTTACAATATTTCCGAACATGTTGAAATTTATAAAAAATGCATTATCAATAAATACCTGCATCGTCTATTTGCATGAGTATGTTCAATAGAAAGAACTTTACTTATTCATAACATGTATTTTACAGACATTTCCTAGAGATTCCCGGACTGAATAGACCAAAAAAAGTTTACAAAAGAAATAAATTACAGGACTATAAACAAACACAGAATACACCTGTACTTAAAAAAGGCATACTGAAAAAACGATATATTTTTTAAACTGTTTTGTTCTTGCTCCTATATCAAAGTCATACTTCATTCTAAAGCTGTTACTTTTGATACTAAAGCCTAGCAAATGTTCTGTTTTTCAAGCCAAAAACATACTACCGGAAGGTGAAAACAGATCGTATTCATAAATATGCTATATTTAGTCCCTCTATCACCAACTGTCATGTGATTGCACATACAAAGTGTGTTTATTCCAGTGCAAAGGCTTTTTCTAATTTTTTGTTTCGAGTCATTTTTTAATTATTTTGAGTAACAAGAAAAGTGGCAGAGATGCAAAGTTACAAGTATAAGCATAAGTAATGATTGCATGTTCCTATAATTAATATGAACTTTAATTAACCATGTTTTTGATTTATCAGTTTCATACTCTCTAATAGTCAAGCGCATAATTAGTAAGAATTTTACATTTTTGACAATCGCTTCTCACAATAGAAATCACAGTGAAACTTTACTGCACTTTGTTTCTGTAATGACCTGTATGCCGTTTGCCATTTTATCCCATGCTCTATGAACTGCGCTGTGGACGCATTGAATCACCATATAATAAAAGGTAACAATAATAATGATATTTTAAAAATAATGCATGTCTTGTAATGTTCTTCTTGAAGATTAAAATCTGGATCATTCCATCTCAATGACTTTCTTAGTTTGTATCATATTGTTCACTTGTGCAAAGTAATGCTTTGCAATTTTAAATATATTCTAACCTCTAATTTTGCTTAATTGTGCTTAGCAGATGGAGAAGTATATGCTACATATCGTTTTATGCTATCCAGCTGTTCCGTCTATCAGCAAACGTAATGGTTTATTACTGCCATCCCTTTCATCAACTTTTTGCCATTTTGTTGACCAGACCACACTAACAGGCATGTGATACCCAACCATTACACTAGGCCAAACCTACAGCAGTTGTATCGTGAGAGGATTATCAAATATGAATAAGACTGACAAGCTTTGTGAGAAGAGAAGGGAATTATGGGATGGAGACAACAGAAATGGCTTTCTAAGCAAGCTGAACTCCACAAGCAGACTTAAGGACACATTCACAAAGTCTAAGAAAGTTTTTGCAACAAGAAAATTAATATAGCCATCTTTTAATTTTACATTAGGCAAATGCAAAGTAAAACACGAGAATGGTTTAGTGTGCCCATAAATTACAAACTGCCTACTCAGGATAGTGAAGAATTTTAGATTACAGGTGATTTTATCTTGGTAGAGAAACATTTTAGAACATTTTATCTTGGCAGAGAAAGTCACATACCAAAAAGAAAGTTGTTGGTGCTTTGTCCTTACAGTTGCAAATCTGAATATAGCTAGCAAAATGAAAGTATTAGGCAGTTGTTCACATTTTGATCAAAATCTTTAAGCTTGCAGCCCATGTTACGGGTCCTTGACTAGGAGCTGCCATAATAGTTGCTCTTCGCAGGCTAAATGAAATAAACCACTATACTGCTACATGTAGTAATAATTATAATAATCAGACTTTATGTAGCTGGAAACCTAATGCTTAGCCTGAAGATTGTAGAGACTGTAATGTGTGTGACTGGATATAAATATAAATCAATGATCACACCAAAATAGTTGGAATTATAACTTTCAGGAAAGATGTAGGAATTAAAATGTTTGTGAAGGGTGTATGAATTATGTTCAGACTGAATGTAGTAGGAATGTCAATATTCAGAAATAATATAAGCATTATACTGTTTAGAGTGGATGTAGGAACAAGTATAATGTTCACAATCCATCTAGTAGGAATTATTTTTGGGATGGATGCATTTTTTTTTTATAATGTTTTGGCTAAATGTAATGGACTTTAAACGTTCAGAATCAATGTAGTAGGTAGGAATTATAATGCTCAGACCGGATGTAGTAGAAATGATAATCCTCATGTTATATCTAGTGGGAAATATAATGCTCAGGCCAGATGTAGTAGGAATTATAATGATCATGCTGTAACTAGTAGGAGATATTATACTCAGGCCAGATATAATTATAAAGCCTATGCTATATCTAGTGGGAGATATAATGATCAACCTGAATATAGTAGGAATGAAAAACAATCATGGTGCATGTACAAGTGTTTATATTGTTCAGACTGCATGTAGTAGAAACTATAATGTTTAATTACAAAGGATAGATAGATAGATAGATAGATAGAATGAATTAAAATATTCAGGCTGTATGTAAGAAGAGTTACAGTGTTCACACTAACTGCTGAATTGTAATTTGGGGTTAGTTATAGGATTTTATGCTAATTTCAGACGAATGCATTCTAATATAATGATTTGGTTGGCTGTAACATGTAATATTTAGTCTGGATACAGTAAAAATGTAAAGATCAGGCTGGAAGTATTATGTAGGAATGTATGATGAATTTAGAATACATCGTAAAATAATGTCTTGAATGTCTGTCGTATATAAAGCTTTAGTTGTATAAAGAAGGACTTATTAAAGCTGTATATTCTCCAGGCTGCATACAGTAGAAAAGCTATACAGACAGACGCACTAGTGATATAATAATAATAATAACAGTAGTAGTAGTAGTAGTGTGCTCTCTGTTCCTGTGAGAGTAGATCTCCAGTCCTGGCTTTGCAGGCAGCCCTATGTGTGTGTGTGTGTTAGTGTATGTGTCTCAGGCTCTTGTTTACAGCATTAACGTCACATAGAGAGAGAGGGATCACAATGAGAGCGCTGCACCCGGAGCCAGACACCAGCACACCGAGCCTGGGCAGCGCTGCGCCCACTCACTGAGCAGGACCACAGGAGCCGTGCAGCGGACAGTGCCTGTCTCTGACCTTCAGGGGCCCGGAGTGAGCGGAGGAGGAGAGGCCGGCGACCGGGGGGGGGTGGTGGGGGGGAGACAGAGAGAGACTCTCCATTCATTGGTCCCGCAGCGGCCTCCTGCGGGCTGAGGTCCGTGCGTGAAGCGGGTGACATGGAGGCTGAGGACTCGGAGCTGCGCGCTGCGGGTGTCTGTTGCCAGCTCCTCGTGTGTAACGTGTCCTAGCGCCGAGTACACTGCGGAGCTACCCCGGGACTGGGCTCACTGGCGGCCGTGCTGGATATACTACTACGTTATATATACATATAGCTATATATACCCTGTACATACGGGACACTAAGAACGTGCCCTGGCTGGGGAGGTATTAGGGTCACCCCGTACCTCTGTCACGTTACCTTGTGTCATCTCCGAACCAAAGAACAAGCCCCAGACACAGGAGAGCCCTCAGAGCAAGGTCACAGTGCGTGGACTGTACATATATAGGGTCAGTGTGTGTGTGTGGGCTCCAGCCGCCATCTTCATTCCGGACACTTGTGGACCCGGGAGGTGTGGATGTGACTGCCCTGGGTGTAGTGGAGCGGCGCCTACACGCGAGCTTTCCTCCTGGGAGCCTTTGGAGATGAAGGCCGGATTGGGCTGGGGGTCTCCGGCCTGGTTGTCGGCGGTCCCTTTCCTGCTACTACTACTGCTGTGCCCGAGCCTGTGCCTGGGGCCCCGGGGTGTGGGAGGTGAGTGTCTGGCTCGGGTGTCTGCCTCCCCCCCGTGGGAGACTGTCTAGTCTGGGATGATGTCCTCCCTAAGACACATACACGTGGAGGACTGCAGGTTATCAGATGCTCACTATAGACAGCATGTTACACATCCATCTCTTGCTGCATACAGATGTCCTTATTGATATAAAATAACTATTGTATGTAAACTAGTAAGGGCTGGTATTATGGTATTACATCAATTGGTGTCTATGGATGCAAATGCATCGTGTGTAGTGTTCTCTCTTATTGAATTCCCAATTTGTTTTTTGGTGGAGAGGTAACTTTACCCGAGGGCAGAGGTTGTGTTGTTTCCTTTGGTATTTATTTCAAGTACCTTGCTTCTTCTTTTTTTTTTCCCCAAGAAGGTATTTTGTTCTATGGCATATTGTCTCATGTATTTCTGTGTCCTTTAATCTTCTTTTTAAATAGTTTAAGTATTTGGCACCTGTTCTAGTACAGTTGCACCTTTTGCTTCCTGAGACAATTAAACATGGGACATGTATGGAAGTGCTGCATCAGATCAGGGTCAGTGAGTACTACTACTTGCCTATTTTATATCAGCAAACATTAGCATTGCAGGTACCTTTGTTTACAAAGCGTGACATACAGGGCAGTACAGATACATGTCGCATAAAAGAAAACTAAAATATTAAGCATGAATAGAAGTCCCCATACCTTAAGAACGTTACATCAGTTTATAAGTAAACAAGTACACCTCTGAGAAAAGGAGAGGCTTATGCAGTTGGTTAGCAGTCAGGTGTCTCCTGTGATGATGCACGGATACACCCAATATGAAAGAGCATCAACACCTGTGCTGCTAGCTAGGCTTTATAACCTGAATTATCTCATTAATTTTCTTCTCATGTTGAGAATAGCTTTAAAACTGTATGTAATTCATAATATAATTTTAAATTATGTATCTCAAAAGGCAGCTTTTGGCACTGTGAATTCCTGTGCATGATATTAATATTCTTAAAACAATCAGGTGCCTTGCTAAGAAAAAAAAATAATCTGTTTACAGTATGTATACAGTCTGCCCGAACCATATGATCCCAGTACTGTCTGATATGCAGACACAATCAAACCTAGGCAATCTAGACATAACATCTAGGCATAATCCAAGTGTTTCTATGGAACTACATCCCCCCCATACATAAAATGTAAGCTTCTGAGGTTAGGATTCTAACTAATCCAGTATGTCCAATTAGATTAGTCATAGTAATTGTGATGGTTAAATATTTGTGTTTGTCTCTTGTGTTTCTCTTGATGTAAACATAGACGGTTGTATCATACAGTTGTGCATGTATGTGCAAATACTTGCATACAGGAAAGTGTACAACAATATATGGTCACAGAATATCCTCTGTCTTTTTATCCCTCCTTGCTATGGATGGGAATAGAAGCCATTCATAGTATTCCTACACTCATCAATTGCTCTGTCAACATGGTACAGAAATCTGTACTGTGTACAATGGCTGCAGTATTATTTGTCAGGGTGAGTGAAAGACAGGCTCTTACTATATACGCTCATGGATTAACTGTGGGCAAGTGCCGACATACTGTTTTCAGGTTTGTGTCTGGGAATTATTCTGATATGGTCTCCTTCCCTTGTTTACCTTTTATAAACCGTACCTATGTGTTTATGTAAAAGGTGCATTCTGTGTAGCACCAGAAGAGTTAATATCAAGGGGCCCTTTATATTTGGTGGGTGTTATTTTTAGTACAGTAGGAAATAAAGCATCTCTGCATGAATCTAATACAGACAGTGCTTTGTTTGTAGGGTCACTTAGCCTGTGTCTGTCTTGTTTACTTTAAATTTCAAAACCTAAATAAGGGGAGGGGGTGCTTAGAATAACCAGTGACAATGGTGGGGGGGGGGGGAAATCCAGACAAACATTCACAAATATGTAAATATCTTTCTGCCATTTTGTAACATTACTTTCCTGCAATTAATAATCCATCTGTCCGCAGAAAGGATTTTTCAGTGGTGCCTCCTTGGTTTGATTTATAAAGATCCTTTGTGTTTTAGACCCAATGCTGGTGCTTTCATCATAGGGGGAGTGTCATGAGACCGGTGGTCTTGGCTTACCCCAGCGAACGCACTTACTACCTCCCATTCCTAATTTGTTTACAACATTTAGCCAGACTTTTTTTTTTTTTTGGGGGGGGGGGGGGGGGGCAGGAGAGTGTGGCATTCGATGCGAAAACTTTATTCTGTAACTCAAAATTGTGGAGTTTGTCAGTTGTCATTGTTATAAGACATGCTTGTTTTTTATTCAGAAAAATATTTTGATTGAAACAGTTTTTTATACCATATATAGGTTTAAGAAGGTCACTAAAAACTCCAAACAATCAATGCCTTCTTAACCAAACTTAAGAGCAGATCATCATCCTTGTTTATTTGTGAGGAGCTGCAAAAGTCCGTAGCGTCGGGTCTGATAGAGTTACAAATCATACAAAACACAACCGCACATAAAATTGAACAAGTACAGACGAGATTGATGGAGGAGGTGCAGATGTGAGACAAAGGGTAGAGAGAGCCCTGTTGACAAAATGTATATGAAGCAGGCAGCGAGGACGTCCCGGAGCCTAAAGGTTAACATCAGGCTGGAAAAAGACACTTTACATAGAACATAGGTCCCACACTTTGTGAGTTGTTTATCATCCCCTTGATAGGTAGCACATAGGTAAAAATAAATGTTCTACTGGCTCCTGAAGTACAGCCAAGGAGTGGACCACATAAAACACATGTGTATGTATTATATAGGCTCTAATACCTTTCATCTGCTAATATTGATTCAAGAAACAATACTTTTCCTGTCAGATAATAGCAAATTGTCTCTAGATGAGCCTAAAGCATTGTTATTTTTTTACCTGGAGAGTTCTGTATTAAAATGTTTTATATGTACTGATAAAAAAAAAAATGACCGTTCTCACTTGGCAAAAACATGAGTTTATTAACGTGCTCTAAAATGGCCGTATTATACAACAATACAATCTTAATGTTTGAAGAAGATTGGCATTGCTTTGTATACATGTCATTTTTTTTTTTTTTTCATTATTATGAATTTCGTTAAAGTGTTATCTTAAAGTTCTTTTACTTTCCATGTGTTGCATAGATCCTTTTAGAATTTCAGAGCACTCTGGTGTCGAATAAATATAGATCATATAAAGCTTATAATGTAAACAGTGACCTTAAATTGCTTGTAAGGATTTGGAAAATAGTCTCTTTAAAGTATTTCCCCCACTCTACTTTGATAACCAGTTTTGTTAAAAAAAAACAAATCCTGCTTCCCATTTACTGTCTCTTGTAATGACTTCCTCACATTGTGGCATGAAGGTTTTCTACATGCATTGGCTTGTAAACATTTTTGGAATAGTTTTCCGCTCCTAACCTAGGGGTAAAAAATAGCCCTTTTCTGGTAAACATCTTTGCTCTGCCTATTTCTGCTTGTGACACTTTTGTGGATTCAGTCTATTTTTGAGAATTTTATTTTTCAATTGCAGATTTTTTAGAGAGATGTCCATATGTTATTCTTAAAATGCTAAATCTATCTTATTGTTTTTTTTTAGAACCATTTAAAATGTATCTTGTACAACCCTTTTATATAATCCCTCCTACTGTGTCCTTGTAAATATCTAATAATAGGAGGAGGATGTGTTGCCTACAGACAAGTTGGGAATCCAAGCCTTGATTTGTGTTCAAAAACATTTTTGTCAGATGTGTGTGTTTAATTGTTAGCCACAACTTTGCAATGTGCCAAATTGAAGCTCTCTGTAATACTTAAATACCTAGACATCTGTATGATCTAGATCAGTGAAGGTTGACTTACTGTGTTTGTTTTGTGAGCTGGCTTTACGTGTAATTGTCCATATTTGTATTTTTCTCATGTGTAGCTGCCTCTGTTTATCCCAATAGCTCTGATGGTCATTTTCATTGTACTTTTGTCCCTGCTACAACATTAGTCACCATTGTAATACTATTTCTTAGTTGATTCCCCCCCTCTGCACTTACATTTTAAACATGCAATTACTGAGTCTAAGACCTTATAGAGATTTGAAATGATAAAATGCCTCCATTTGTGTCTAAGCAGTGTTTATTTGCTCCACACAGTGCAATTGTTATTGGACTAGACAACTGTGTCAGTCTTCCATGACCTGCCCAGTGTTTCTTAGTAAATTATAAACATAATTATATGGGTGGGTTGTAAATATTGGAATCCCTTTGGGCTTCAGGTATATCTATGCATTGTTCAGACCTTTTTTGTTTCCAAATTGGTGTGTAGTTTAAAGCAAAATGACCATGAAAAACAAGTGTCACGCACTTGCATTTTTTTATGTGGTATTGCTGCTGATTTAGTGGTGTAAGGACTCTTAAAGATTATAGCCCTTTGTGTGGTTAAATATCTGTAAGTGATACAGCGTTGTGAAATATTGCCTTTAAATCAGTAGAGAATTCTGCTTTTGTTCGGCATATATTTGCTTAATATTTGTTTCTAGTCAACTTAGAAATAGCAAATGCTTCTCTAAATAGAGTTAAGGAAAGCAGAGTTTTTCCAGAATAGTGCACTGACAGCCAGTAATTTTAAGTCTTTTACCGTTCAATCAATCTCCTAAAATTAAAGGTACAACTTTAATATTTTGCTGTGTCCTTATCTTTATAAGGGATTTTAATGAATATGCAATAAAGTGACTTGGTGCTTTGTGTAAAGGGATATTACAATTAGTGAAGTTAAAATTTGCTGGGTGCTACTTTAAAATATATAGTTCTTATAATAATGATCCCAATCAAAATGTATTTATGAGATACAGAGTGTGTCTGTCTTATTCTGATTAATAAGTTAACCTTATTCCTAAGGAAATGATGAGTATATTATGGTATGAATTTTTTTATATAAATTATTTCGTTCACTTTTATGAAATGGTCTAGAATTTTTAATTTTGTGTTCAAATGGATAGGATAACTTGTTTGCATAGATCTATTATGTTGCAAACCGTCGACAATCGCAAAACTGTTGTCACTTCCCTTGCAAAAGATAGTGAGGTGGTGAACCTGTGTATTAATGTTCACACAGGTTTATTGTATAACATAATTTACTAAAACACCCCTTGCAACTGTTCTCTAATGCGTTTCAGGTATTGGTTATCTCTAAAAGAAATTCTTCTATGTGACCTGTTAGTTGCATGGTTACAATTAAAGACAATTAAAGTATTGTTATGTGGCCTTTCTTTATTCTAACCAATCCTTTGCAGTACTGGACCACATTATAAGGCTGCATATTCAAAGTTAGACTCATCTAAAATCCTCCTATTACCGTTAAATTATGAAAGACATCGACATTCAGTGAAAATTGCCAATGCCTGTTTTGATGAACTTATTTTATCAAGGCACATTGGCATTTTTCGCTGAGTGCCGATGTGAACGTTAATACACAGGATCGCCACTTCACGATCTGTAGCAAGGGAAACAGTTTTGCGATTGTAGCGGTTTGCAGCATAATAGATCTATGCAAACAAGTTATCCTATCCTGAATACAAAGTTAAAAATTCTAGACCATTTCATAAAAGTGAAAAAAAACCACATGTACTAACTTGCCTTAATCATACCTTCATTTCCTTAGGAATAAGGGTAACTCGTTAATCAGAATAAGACAGACATACTCTCTGTACCTCATAAATATATTTTGATTGGGGGCATTATTATAAGAACTACATTTTTTAACTTGGCACCCAGCAAATTTTAATTTCACTAATTGTAATATCGCTTTACACACAGCACTATAAGTCACTTTATTGTTTATTCTTTAAAATTCCTTATAAATATAAGGAGGCAACAAAATAATAAAGTTTTACCTTTAATTTTAGGAGATTAATTAACTGTAACAGACCCTTAAAATTACTGGCTGTCAGTGCATTATTCTGGGTAAACTGTGCTCTCTCTGTACTTTTCCCAATGTGCTAAACAGTTTACAGTGTCACCTCTCTAGGAATTAAAGATAAGGAAAGACTAATCTACTTCTTATAATTTGGGGACAGAGCAGCCTTGATTCTAATATCTAGTGTAGTAGTTCTTTCTTATTTTGCCTGAATAAAATGACGTCTGTTCCACTAGGAACAATTAGACCTTTTTTAGAATCGCAGTAGGGTGGAGAAAAGATAATATAGGATGAAAAGATGACTTATTAGGCATTTCAGTACAATAATGCTTTTGTTTGTGACACTAAATATACAACTATTTGTAATGTGATAACCTTTTTAGTACTGAAAAATGTTTACTGATAGAAACAGAAACTGGAACCATAATGTTATGTTTACATAATGGAAAACTAGATATCTTTGTTAAAAGGAAAACGAGAAAGGATCCTTGCGAAAAGTGTTTGTAGAATGCATGAGCACTATGTCTGAATCTCCATTTGTTAATATGTGTTAGTAACTGAGTGGTATTCTGTTTTAAATCAACAAGGGCAGCAATCTCCTGTCCTCCGGGCCCCTCATGTTACTATCTATGCTATCGTTTGACGTTAGTGAAGTGTAACAGGCACACTATATAAAGGATATTTTTGTTCTGAAATGCTGAGGCATGAAGAAAAGAAACATTTTCAGCTATTTTAAAATGATCCTGTCATTCCCAGATAAAAACACATTGGGTGTTTATAGATCATTACCTAGCTGTCTTTGTGTTTAATTGTGTTTATAAATGGAAACTTTTATAACTTTCTTAAATTAATCCATGGAGCTAGAGATATTAAGACAGCTTTTTTTTTTTTTTTTTAAAGATTCAGTGTAATCTGGAACTAATTGTAGGTGGTTTGTCTGCTCCTAGTCCAGTTTACACCGAATCCGTTAGTACTAGCAGTCAGAAAAAAATAAGATATACCCTGTTCCAGGGTTTTGAGTAAAGAGTTGGTCATCCTTAAATTACCTAGAACTAGCTGCTTACGTTTTGATTTACCTTTGTTGCATTGGTACAAACACTAAATTTATTTCACTTTGCCTGTATAGTGTGCGTAAAACAAAAATTATACGAATATGATGCTTATTGGCTGTATAATATGTATTGTGGAAAATACAATATTCAGTGTGCTTGAGTAGCATTGAAAATAAAGCTATCCATGGTTTAACGAATTGTGGAAATGAGTCCGCTGGGAAGATTATAAAAAGCAGTTAAATCTACTACTATTCATTTGAGTGGATTCAACATGTAGTCTCAATAATGCTCAAAAACTGTCTGTGTACGGGTGTGTAATTAGTACACATGTTACTGTTTACAGGTTCAATAGTTTGTATAAAAGGAGAGAGATTGCACCCCTAAGCCTCCCCCAATTTTCTCTCTTCTCTTTCTCACTCCATTAAATGTAAACTGAAGCTATTGTAACTGGCCAAACCAGGGTTTAAAAACACTTTGTTAGAAATACAAATTGACTAAATCTACTGTGTGTTTCAGCATTGATTGCTTGTGTAACAAAGCCTGCTGCAGATGCTGTATCTGTTTTTAGCCGCAGCAGATCATTTAGGGGGTTATCTGCGTTTGTAGTACCACATTTTTCTGAATGAGTCCACTTAAACACAGAGACTAAAATTCCCACGTGATGCTAATGAAGAAAGTCTATCCTATTTTTATTCCGCTCAATTAAAATGGTCTTTAGTCTGGTTTCCAGGAAAGAGGTTACTGCCCTGCTTGTACCCTTACAGCCGAGGAAAGGATATTGCCTTGATTTGAAAAATATTTATGCTGTATCTTATTATACATAATAGCAGATTCTTCCCAGGCTCAACCTCTGTGCCTCAAGCCAGCTGTGCTGTGTATCACCCCTTGGTGGAGTGCAGTGCTCTAAGCCATTATCTGCAGCATTGTGTTTTCTCTTTTTTTCTCTGTCTTTCTGGGCTGTATTCTTTTATTTGTTTAGCTACAGAATTTGAGAGACTTTTGTGAGTTTATTCTGCTCCCAAACTTGGACTGTACATATGTTTTAGTTTGCCGAGATATGTTGTAGCAGAAACACTTCTGACAACACAGATTATTGTTTGGGCATATTATGGTGAATGTATAAAGGTAATTGTAAATTATTCCCGTGCATGTTATTCCTTTCAGATTTTGTGATTTTATCCAAATATTCACAATTTATTCCATTTTTGTATTTGTTATATAATCCTGTGTCTCTCTTGCTGTTGATAAACTATATTGCTTGGTCTCCAGAAGTTATACCCTAAAGTTTGTGGGTTGTGGTGATCCCCTGCAATCTCTGCTTAACCAGTTCCTCATTTTTTATATGAGTTATATTATGTAAGCAGCACATTTGGCTTGGAGCCCTATCCATCCTGTGATGTCAGGGGCTGACCAGTTGCAGTTGTGTGATATGCTGTATTACTGTCCTCTTGCGGGTTACTGTAATCTCTACCACTCTGATGCTGGGAGTTTTCTAGTAAGGGCTGATTTGCCCTGAATTATCTTGTGATTGTTTTATAAAGATAGCAGTCTAGTAAGTGTTTGTTTAGCTTGATAGGAAAAGGAAAATCCGTAATGGACTATACTCACAGCAGTGTTAGATGGACTTTGTAGTGTAATTATACAGATTTAAACAAACAAAAGAAAAACGTGCGTTTAAAGGGTGCTTACTGGTGATTGAAACAAGGGTACCATCATACTTGACAGACTTTTCTTTAGAAAATATTGTTTGGAAAAGGCCTTCAGCATCATTTATTTATATAGCGCCACCAATTCCGCAGCACTGTACAGAGAATATCAGTCACTCACATCTGTCCCTGCCCCATTGGAGCTTACAGTCTGAATTCCCTAGCACACACAGACAGACTAGGGTTAATTTTGTCAGCAGCCAATTAAACTACCAGTATGTTTTTGGAGTGTTGTCATTCATATCTCTACATACTTGGAACACGAAAAGAAACTTCCAAAGTAATGGAAGAGTAAAATGTTAAAAAGTTAGGGTATGTCTGCCATAGAAACTCACACGTCTCTGATTTACAACCAAATTATGCCCCCACCCTCTACTATGCTACATTGTTTGGTAGACCGTATCGTGCTGCCCTCTAACCTTTTAAAAGGGCAACAAATTTTCTTTTAAATCTCTGTAATAAGTTAAAACAATAGAATTAATCAATGAAAGAAACACCTGTAATAATGTAACTTTTGTTTAAAATGCCTGGTAATATAAGTTATAAGAAACAGATCTAACAACAACGTAGGAAGGATCTAGAGGCTGCAGATGAAGGCTCGGAGGGCCCTATGTGGCCCTTGGGCCGCCTGTTGCCCATCAATGCTTTATAAGCTGCTTTCTCCAATTACCTAAAGATTTTTTTTTTTCTATACTGACTTGTAATTGCTTGAAAGTAACTTTGGATATTTCCAGTGGTATATTTAATTTATCCTGGCTACAGAAAAGTACACTTTTTAGTTTTTAATTTGTTTTACTACTTTAGCATTAGTAGTGGATGTTTTGGCAAAATCCCAGATTATTATACAATGTGGGTTATATTGTAATCTCCTTTCAGTTACAAAAGATAATCTGGTAGAGAAATAATGGAAAATGTTTCATATTGTAAAAGTAATGGTAAACGTGGCAGAGGAGTGTTAAACAGCCGAGTTTTCATTAGGTAAATGCTTGGATGCTATTTTGATCAAAAGTGAGGGTATGGTAGACTTTTATATTGATTATTTTTACTAAACCGCATAAATGAACTTGCAGGGTTTAAAGGTGATGTAAGTTAACTTAATTGGAGAGAATGCTACAACTTCCTGCTGTATGTATGCGAGAGTTTCAAGGGATGTTCTACTGAAATATTTTGAATTAAGTTATTTTTGATAGAGAATTGAACCAGTAAAACGGGTAATTCGGAGCATAGCTTGTGACCTCCGCTCTATAGTGATACAGATACCCGAATTATTTACCTTAATTCTGTATAGCCCAGCTACCAATGAGTTTGGGGTGGCAACAGGGCTGTCTGTGTCCTAGGTTATGTTTAATTAGCTATCAGTTGCTATTGGTTATGCCAGTGTTTCTTGATTTATATGGGGTGCAAACATGAATCTGTTTGCAATTTCTCTTATTTTTTTAATTTATTGTTTTGCAAACTTATTGTAAAATGTAATTATTTTGTAGAAGTAGCCAATTTCCTTTTCATTGAACTTAAACTTTACTCCACTTAATTTATATTTGTACGCAGTAGTAGGGTCATTCAAACGGGACTAGATTATTAATGACATATTATCTTACACAGAATAGCTGCTGCACAGGGTTATTAATCAGAACAGATGTTTGAAGTCTAACATGTTCTGATTTTCTCACATTTATTGTTCTCCATTGTCGGATCTGACTTTGACAAAGTGCTATTCAACAGAAAGCCCTGAAGCCAAAGGGTTATTTCCTCAGCCATCCTCTTCCTCCCCCCAGTCAGAAAATAATGCAAAATGCTTGTAATTCTTTGCATTCCTGAGAGGGTCTGGAAGAAAGGACTGTACTGACCCCCTATATGAGCCACCCCCCCCTCCCTCATTCACAGTCTGCTCTCTGGGTTGAAGACTGCAATCTGATTGGCCGTTTAACATAAAAGCTTCCATTGAAAAAGTTGAAGGGAAGAACAGCAGCACTTCCTGTGACTTCAGTCTAAGGTCAGCCTCTCCTGGAGGCTGGAGTGGGGAGGCCTGCTGGCTGGCAGTGACTGAGTGTTTACTAGTTTCACTATTCTTTCATTTGACATGCTACATACATAGTGTAAACTGTGACGTTTAAATTATGGGGAGACCCTTTCCTAGAAGAGCTTGCAATCTAGACTTAACATTGGGACAGAACACAAAAGGTGGGGTTGTTAGCTTAGTGAACCAGAGTGGTAGACGAGAGAGTCCTTCCTATGGTTCATAAATACAAGTGCTTATTTTGTTTTTGGCACTTTTTTACATGCTATATATGACACACACAAATGCATGAATGGTGTAATAACATGCAATGCGTTTGAACCGTGTTTTCTTGGCATCACATTGCGCTGTGCTTTGTTGTGTCCTTTGAAAGCTCTTTCACATCGCCAAACGCTTGTCTTAATCAAACTATATTGCCTAGAATCCATGTTCTTATTTTACTTTAAATCCGGTTGTGGTGTTTGTCCATTTATATGTGTGTTTTTTCGTTATGTGCAGAATAGCACTTGTGGTTATACACATACTAGAGAATTGCGGTTTCCAGTTACTTGCTTCTTGGTAATAACATTGGACTTGGGAATCTATCTGTACAACATGCAGGATGACTGCTTTGGCACTGTAATGATGACTAGTTGTATATTCTCTCCCAAGAACTTTCAACTTGATGGCACTGCACCTGTATGAGTCCTGTATCATTGTCAGAATGCAGACAGCTGTTTTCTGTGTACAGACTGCTTGCATTTTGCTGCCAATGCAGACAGTTACTAGCAGAATGCAGCTTAAATATTATTATAGGAAGGAATATTTTTTTATTTCTGTCATAATACGCTAGTTGTTCCTGCTAAGCAATAGGATCCTGCAGTGTGAGAAAAAGTGAGGCTCACACCATCTACCATGCGCTTTTACAGATTATAGGAGGAGGATGGAGAGACTTGTTTCCCTCAGCAGGACCCCCACTTCACTTTCCATCTGTCATGCTTGCTGTTATGATACAGATAAACTATGAATACCTCTGTATGGAAAATGGATATTAATCTTTATTGTGTGATCACCTTTCCAAGTACTGAAATATAGGAGGTCCTTAGAGTGTACTGGTCACACAGTTTTGAAAAAAAAAAATTAACATTAATAGCACAGCCTGAGTAAAAGCCTAACTGCAACGTACAGTTATTAAAACAGATACTATATTTGGGAAAATTCATAGGAAAACTGTGCCCCCCTTCCTCACTGTACAGTAAGTGCCTTGGGCATTATTTCAGTTAGCTGTTGGCATGGACAGTTCCTGAGATACTGAGCTCACTTAATCATTCAGAGACAACATACTGCAGGTGGCATAATGATGTCACAGGTTGTCTCTCAGGAGCGCAGTGAGCATGTTTCTGTCAGTACATGGGTTACTCGTTTGGTCATTAATACATGAATATTCATTACTGCCCAGTAGGTGGCTAACCTCATATGGGCATGTAAAAACATGACCATAGAATACACTATAAAGCTATAACCCACACTAAAGGCTACATATGTTTTTCTTATCTGATTTAAAGACCAGTTGTGTGAGGTGACAGGTATGCTTTGAACTTAATTTGTGTGGAAATGGCAGCATTGGAATTAAAAACAGAATTCCAGTTTGCATTTTACATGGTGAAGAGATTTAATTTGCCCATCATAGAAAGCTAGTTTAAGATAGAAAGGCTCCTAGGGTCTGGCATGATACATCTAATGCCTGATTGATATCTATAGTGTCGTTGACACAAATGGAAAGAATTACAATTTGATTTGCGAATGTTATTGCTAAAATATGATAAAACCTTGTGTAAGGAAAATGCCTAAATCGGGCCACACGCAGTGCAAACCATTTGGTCCGAGCTCTTGCATACCAGCCTTGTAAACAGTTTAGGCACATGTTGGTGGCAAATTGTGGGGATTAGACTATGCCAGACAACACTGTACATTAACAATCCTCACTGCCGGTGACTGATCTCGCACGCCAACGGATTTCATTAGCTGACTGGAGAGACTGCCTTGGACATAGGTGTATATAAGCAGAGAATCCTCTATGCCATATTGTCGAGTAGAGAAAACCATCTGATCAACCTCTAAATGTTTCTCTCCTCCCACTTTGTTTTCACTCTAATTTGATCATTTGGGCTCACAAACATATCTATTATATTTTGGAATTCGTACGTTTTTTTAAATTTTTTTTAAGGTTTGTTTTTTTGTCCACATCCACCAATCAAGAATTTGGAGGCCAAGTCAACAACTTGAACTCTTTGTCATGTTTCTCAAACCATTCTTGAACACTTTATGCAGTGTGGCAAGGCGCGTTATCCTGCAAAAAGAGGCCACTGCCATCAGGGAATATTGTTGCCGTGAAGGGTTGTACTTGGTCTGCAACAATGCTTAGGTACATGGTACATGTCCAAGTAACAGCCACATGAATGTCGGGACTCAAGGTTTTCCAGCAGAACATTGCCCAGAGCATCACATTGCCTCCGCTGGCTTGTCTTCTTCCCATAGTGCATCCTGGTGCCATCTCTTCCCCAGATAAATGATGCACATGCACCCAGCCATCCACATGATGTAAAATAAAACATGATTCATCAGACCAGGCCACCATCTTCCATTGTCCCATGTTCCACTTCTGACACTCAGGAGCCCAATGTAGGCACTTTTGGTGGTGGATAAGGGTCAGTATGGGTACTCTGACTGGTCTGTGGCTGCGCAGCACCATACGTAGCAAGATGCGATGCACTATGTGTTTTAAAACCTTTCTATCATAACCCGCATTAACTTTTTCAGCAATTTGTGCTACAGTAGCTCTTCTGTGGAATTGTACCAGACTGACTAGCCTTTGCTCCCCATGTCATGATGAGCCTTGGGCACCCATGACACTGTCGCGAGTTCACCAGTTGTCCTTCCTTGGACCTCTTTTGTTAGGCAATAACCACTGCATATAGGGAACACCCCACAAGACTTGCCATTTTGGAGATGCTCAGACCCAGTTATCTAGCCATCACAATTTGATCCTTGTCAAAGTCGCTCAGATCCTTATGCTTGCCCATTTTTTTCCTGCTTCCAACACATCAACTTCAAGAAATAACTGTTCTCTTACTACCTGATATATCCTACCCCTTGATAGGTGCAATTGTAATGAGATGATCAATGTTATTCACTTCACTTGTCAGTGGTTTTATTGTTGAGGTTTATCGGTGTATGTTTTTGATGTTTATTTCTGGTTAGAGGTGAATTTATTGTACCTGAAGACAAATTGTTATTATACTTGGTGATAGAAATCGCCAGAAATGAAAATAGAGAATTTAAAGCAGCTGCTTTTAGAAAAAAAATTACCTAGGGGTACAAAAAAAATCTAGCTGTTGTGTAATATACACTGTCTGCTGCGAGTGTGAGCAATCTGGATAAAGCTGCTTTTGTAAACCATGCAGGAAAAATGTGTGTTGTTGTAGGAAGATGGTAGGCTGCCCCACAGTATTATGCTAATGCATTGTAGTAACTACTTCCTTGCCAGTGTTAACAAAGTACCACTTCTCTTGGTCATTCTACTATGGGTTCATTTATGCCAGAGATTCTCAGCCTTTACATCAGAAACCAGAATGTGGCTTGATTGGCGGTGGGTTTCTTATGATCTTGTCTCTGGACACCTAATTTATACCTTCAGCTAAAACTGATTATTAAATGTGTTTGTTATTCTTTTGTACAACTCTTCAAATTGATATTCTCCATAATTTTAAGAATTTTAGAGTACATTGTAATTCTGGGATGGTCTTCATGGATCGGGTTGCTAATACACCAGCATAATGGGGTTCCTGATAAAGGTTAAAGTAGAATTCCAGCCAAGAAAATCCATACCTCCTTCTTCCACTCTTGTCTTCTTACCAATTATTATAATAAATACTAGTATCTGGTACCTCTGCTCTTGTGTGTCCAGTGAAATTCCAAAATGACTGGATGAGCTGTGACAGTGATCTTTGTGCTTTGCTCACACACAATAAGCGTTGTGTATGCAACTCGGTTGAATCATGATAAGAAGTCATGACTCCATTGTATTAATGTCTTCTTTACATAATTGGCTGTGAGTAGCCGGGAAAAATATATATATGGGTGTTTGTTTCTTTAATTCGCTTCCACTCCCAAAGCACAAAACTTAAAGCTACATTACCACCTTGGAAAATGTTTTTCTTAAGTAGCCCCCCCCCCCCCCCCCCCCCCCCATAGCCAGACCCGTGGGGGCTGCTCCATGCTGTTGGTTTTCTCAGGTTCTCTTGCATCCCCCGCTGGAGTGGGGATTTGGGCAGCGGAAGAACCAGACAGGAGCACCTCCTTCCTCCAGCAATTTAATGTTGGTTACCAAAATTAATTTGCCAGCGCTGTATTAAGAGTGGGCCATTTTAGGAAAATATATTCCAGTTTTAAGTGAAATGTAATTTCATTTTTAGGGTACTTCTTAGGGTAGTGAATAGTTTTTCCTGTTTTTAAATAGTGTTTTTAATTGCTATGTATGTTTGGTTTTGCCCTATCAATAATGCCATCGGAATGTGTTTTATGCTTCACTTTAGTTTGACATAAGGAACCTAAAAAAAATACTTTTACTCTCTTGGAAGGGCAATATACTCAAATATAGTGTTGTGGGTTTAAAGCAATATATGTTGTGCTATTTTTCATGCTGAGTAAAACAGGAATACTCACATGCCTGAGCGATTGCTAGTCACATGTTATTACTTGGTGACCTATTGTATCACCTTTCATGGTTGGCACTGTTTGATGGTTAAAAAACAATATATCATCTTACATTGACAGAGTGGCTCCAGCTTACACTGATAAATATAAATCTACAGAACTGGGATGTTGCTGTAGACTAACTTATACCTGTGTAGTACCAAGCTTTTATAGGAATATAAAGTCAAAATAAGTTGTTCTTATTACCTCTGTAACTTGTTCATTCCAAACATAAACCACTCTGAAAATTACCCTACTGATGCTGCTATTTAGTATGCCTGTTTCCTATCCTAATGTGGAGACATTGTGTGGGCTGACTTGAGAGTTACGATGATATAACCTATCCATTCACTAGATAACTGTGACACCTCTAACGCACTTCATGACCAGTAGTCAGAAGGCAATGGTTTCTAGTGAATGGATGTGCTGCATCCTTATCCCTGTTTCCTCATATCACAAAATATCTCCACTGGATACATTTGCCTAGAATAAGTCCAATATAAATCCCCCTTTTGTGAAAAATTTTAAATTTTTAAAATGTTTATTCTGTCACCCCACAGTTTGCAGTAACAGCATGGACATCCGTAACGATGTACGTGAGCTTAAACAGCTGGAAGACTGTGTTGTGATTGAAGGCTACCTCCAGATTCTACTCATCTCCAATGCCAAGACTGAGGATTTCCGAAATATGCGATTCCCCAAGCTTACGGTTATTACAGACTATTTGTTGCTTTTCCGTGTTTCTGGTCTGGAAAGTCTTAGTGACCTCTTTCCCAACCTCACAGTCATACGTGGCCGCGTTCTCTTCTACAACTACGCCTTGGTCATCTTTGAGATGACTGACCTGAAGGAGATTGGGCTGTATAGCCTGAGGAATATTACACGTGGTGCTATACGGATTGAGAAGAACTCTGACTTGTGTTACCTTTCTACGGTGGATTGGTCACTGGTCCTAGAAGCTGTCTACAACAATTATATTGTTGGGAATAAGCCACCAAAGGAGTGTGGTGACATGTGTCCCGGCACTGTGGAGGATAAGCCACTTTGTGAGAAGACAACCATTAACAACGAATACACTTACCGCTGCTGGTCAGCTGATCATTGCCAGAAAGGTAAGAGACTGTGTTTGTGTTGTACATTGTAACAGAAAATTCAACTGGTAATACATTATCAAGTTTTAAGTTTAGTTTGCAGTGGTGATATATTGTTGGTTGTTGTGCTTACCTTGTGGGATTGTATTAATATAGAAGAATGTTTCCTGTTGTTAAAGAACATCCTAGTATTGTTTATGACCATTTATTTAAATGCAGAACAGTGTTGTGTTTTCTACTCAATGTACATTTTTGCTATTGTTGGAATAAATTACTTCCTTTTGTTTTCTCCAACAGCCTTGGTGGCTTGTGACTCTCCACTGAGCTTCAAATAATAAACTGCTCTATTATTACTAATTGGCTTACTGTGCTGACGTAAGGCTAATTGAATAAATAGTGAGTGAGACCTAACTGCAGTGTAAGGCTCTTCAATAAAATGGAGAAGTACAGTAACTTGAAAAAAAACATTTTAGTAAGCTTGACTACAGCACACTAGTCTACATTTTCAGAACTGAAATATAGTCCTAGAACAGTATCTGTAATTGTTCTCACTAAAGCTGGGTACACACTACAGAATTTTCCACCAACTTTTTATGCCAAGCGATTTTACATGCGATCGATGTTCCGATCGCTCGGTCCATGGACTGCATACACACTAGCCTTGTTTAGGACGATAAAGGGAAGAGCGGACGTCCCTTTAGTGACTTTTTACAGCAATGTTATCGTGAGCAATGACTGTAATTTCGTACTCACTGTTGTGGATCGGTCAGAAGTTTATACACACTACACAACTGATACGAGATTGTAACGAAAATATTAAATGGTACGACCAACCAAATGAGGTGACAATCGTCCATTTGGACAGCCCTTCGGCCATCGTGTCACTGCACTCACTGACCCGACTTTGAACGAGCGGTCGTATGTCGGCTGATTTAGCCGATTATTGGATGAAAACTGTGTAGGGAGTACCCAGCTTAAGGTTAGAGAATACCCTGTCACTGATTGCATGCATTTAGTTGAAGACTGTACTGGAGGAAGCACATCGGCAGCTAATTAAAATATTTTTTTCCTGTAAATGGATGATTAACTGTGGACACAAGAAATTAGAATAGGCTATATCAATGGCCTGAAATCCTTGGTTTATATAATCTATCTGTTTTTTATTTTTAGTTTTTTTAATTAAGTGTACAGTTTGATACAGTGCTTGTGGTTCAACCTTAAATGTTATGATGTAGGATAAAAATTGCACATGGTTTTTGTATAGAATATGGATGGAAATGTTCTGGCTGTATTGTATAGTCTATGTGTTTTTATTGCTACACTTTTATTATTGTACACTAACATTCTTCTGTGAAGCTTAAATGACCTTTTGGTCCTAATTACCAGCCATGATTCATGTAGACCATAATTGGCTAACTTGTGACACGCCAGGTGTTGTGAAACTACAAGTCCCAGCATACCCTTCCAGCAATAAGCTGCTATATATTGACAAATCATGCTGGGACTTGTAGTTTCACAACACCTGGAGTGTAATAGGTTAGCCAACACCGATGTTGTCTGTGGTCAACCTATAGTACGAATCTGTTATCCAGTTCCATTATTCCTTTCTCAAATTTTCTTATCGGGAAGATGTTTTCTGACAAACATATTTTTATTGATTTGAAAATGAAATAGCTGTTTTATTGTTAAATGATATGATGTTGCATTATTTTTTCACTCCTGTGTTCTGGACAGGATGACTCTACACTGCTGTCCCCAAACTAAATAAAACAACTATGTACACTAGTGTAAAAGTGTCTCTGGACTAGACCGGCTCCAGGAGCCATGTACTGCTGTGTGTTGTAACTTCAGCAGGCATTGACTGTAGATCCCAATGGGAGCACAGGTTCCCTGGCTGCTAAATTGCTAAACTAGCCTGTTTCAATGTTTTCTGTCTACTCATGCATTATATGAAATCATACTGATCTATGTTTTTTTGGGGAGCACATTGTTGTAGCATTGTTTTAATTACATCATGAATAAGGTTCCCCTCTAACCATTAGTATGGTATTGCAGTAATGTGTTCATCTACAAAATAATAATATTTAGCTGAGGAGCACTTCCTGTTCTGGGTTCTGCAGATGCTCCTTGTTGGGATTATGCTTTTGTATATTTTACCCTCTATTAGCATAATCCATATTTACTCCTTTACATTAGAAATGGTATCGTGTGAGGTATTGTGTTGAAACAACGTAAAGAAAAATTTAGCATGGGGAAATTTTCTTCCTACATCAGTTGGAACCTAAACAAAAGGCATCCTATGCTAATAAAATGTGTGCGCAACATCCATGACAGTGATCAGGCGCCTATCAGACACAGGAAGATTTTCCAAGACCTGCAGCCAGTGGCTAATTAGTAAACTTTATATATTCTCTGCCAGCATTTGTTGTTGATTAAATTGTGCTGTATATTAGCAATGAATGAATTTTCTCCCCTCCTCTATCTCTGCTCTTAAAACAGATTCTAAGAAATGTTTGGCAGAGGAACACACTTTTCTCTACATTTTTTTTGCTTCAGGAAAACAACTAATTAGTCACTGGGAAGGAGAGCTACATCTCTGCTCTGACTGATCTTCCCCAACCTTTTATGCTATTATTTTATAAAAATAAAACTAGAGTTTTGGGGAATACATACTGCTATATGTTGTATCCCAAAATAAAACCGTAGCCAGAGATATTCAATATTTTTGTTATGAGTTTAATGATTTGAGGCTCTTTACACAGTCAGCAAGTGATTATTTTTAGCCCTTCTTTCACGTTTCGTTGGAGTCTGTAGGGCTCATTTACTAGCATTGCATTTAGGTGAAAACATTTGCAGTTAACCACAGCATTAATCAGCATTTTAAGTTTTATCTGTGAAGTTAGAGATTTAAAACAAGTACATGGTTGCTGCTGTTCACTGAAAATGTTACAGCTTAGTGCAATATTAATTACCGATCCCTACTGTGTTTTAGGACAACTGATACAATGATGTAAAAATAATTAAAAAACAAATAAAACCCTGTGATCTGCTAACATACTGTAGTAACAATGAGATCACACGTTACACCTATCCTTAATTTTCAGGCACAATCCCTACTTTTAAAGGTATGTCCTTGTTTTTCAGTACTGACCCAACTGCACAGTACAGATCTTGTTGTGTATATTGAATTCAAGTCTATCTTGTCTTATTCCCCAGTTAATATTTATCAAATATTTGTATTGAACATGCAAAAAATGGACTCCACAGCCTCCTCTGTTAACATGAGTGTGGCGCTCCAAGGTCCAACTAGACTAGGGAAAGCCGGTGTACAGGGGTCTGCAGACCTTTCTAGGATGGGCATGTGTACTAAGCTGGAGAAGCTAGAAAACTACACCAAACAGGAGAACGAAGATTTGTATTTCTTGACTGCGTGTGTTATGTTCCTCTATGCTTAAAGGGGTATGGCCTTTACGTGAACTCACTTGGGTTCATTAGCTGCCACAAGACATAGTAAGAGAACTATATGTTTAGTATAATTAAGATGCAACACACAGTAGAAATAACAGTTATTTGAACAGAGAATACTAATAAATATCTTTTTAAAGTGCAGCTGTCATTTCCACTTAAGCTTTGATCTTTTTTTTTTTTTATCCTACAATAGTTATAAAAGACCTAATTGTATATTTTCTAAATATAAGTCCATTCCAATCTTTTATCCTCATTTATCGTAGTGCATCTAACCAATAATATGCATAAGACAATCATACAGATATTAAGACTTGGATGTCAAATATAAGCGACAACAAAAAGAGCAGACTAGGTGGGTTTGTAGGGTCTGTTTTTGTGCTTTAATAAGAGCTAGGAAGGGGCATGTGTTTACAGAATAGATTATTTAGGTCTATTTTGCCTATTTTGGCTAAAGGAAGGAAAAAGGTCTACAAAGAATCATTTTGAATGCATGTACAATAGAGAAAAGATGCATTTAATATAGTTTATTTTTTTCTTCCTATATTCTTAGTCCTCACTATGACTTTCTCTATGTACATGCAAACCTGCAGCCGATACTTATGTGATTGAAATAGTCACCTTTATGGCACTAAGGTTTTCCTATATACTGGCTGTTGACAAATTTGCACAAGTGAATTAGGAAATTTACACTGAAAGCTCCAAAGGTGCAGGGAGTGATGTTAGTGACAGATATTCTCTGTGCAGTGCTGCGGAACTGGTGGCACTATATACATAAATCCTGATAATATAATGTCCTCACCATTCAGATGGGAGAGGGTTGCTTTAAAGTTCTATAGTTGACCTGAATAGATTGTATAGCTTGTCCATAAAAGGGACAGGGCTTGGAGAAAACGGAGTGGGTTTATTAGTGGGACTTCTGCGACATGAAAAGATAAACTCGTATAGACCTGGAGGTAAATGTATTAAGGAGTGATTTTTGCTAATCGCCATATTCAGCGACTTTGACAGCTAAATTTAAAACGGCAATGTGTTTTTAAAGGCAAATCTTGCTTTGCAAAAATCGCTCCTTAATACATTTCCTCCCTGGTCTGAATTGGTGTGTAGGAGATGCAGGCTGCTATTTATAAATGTAAAGCATTTTGGCCATTCATTTTCTGTTGCCCTACTTCTGCACAGACTTTTTGTGCAAACATGTTTTATAATTTGTCCCCTTGTGTATAAATGGCACTTATTAGGTATGACATCTCCTACACATATTCCAGGGGCTATACATATGCTTAGGAGTATGAATTAGAGATGCTCATTGACCCCCGTAAACTGGTTTTGGATCTGGATTAGCTTGTGTGTTTTAGTTTTGGAGTTTTTAGAAAAAATTGTTATTAAACTCAATAACACTAATTTCAAGTCATTTGCAGTCCATTTTGACCACCTCACAGGTCACAATATTATTTTCATACACTTTTTTGGACAAATACTTCAGCGACCTGGCTGGATGCTAAGCGACAGAGCAATGACACAAACACACGGCAGTTCCTAACACAGCAGTGGCAGAAAAGAAAAATGGGGGTCCGCCCTTGCTATGTTGGATCTTAAAAAGAAATTCAAAACTCGCGACATCTGATGACGTTTTGCCTCGTTTTCAATTCCGAGGGCGAGCGGCAGTACTAAGCTGGTTCGACTCGGTACTCGGATCCCCTAAGTTCGGGTGTGTTCGATTCTCGAGGAACCGAGCCTGAGCTTCTCTAGTATGTATAGAATGGCAGGACATCTTTTTATGAAGGTATAAGCAGTATGCTACTTGCTGTTACATGGAGGAGATTGCTTGCACATAGCTGCTTCAATTCCATATATGTAATACAAGTCCTCTTCCATAAATGAGTGTAGGTGAGGGGGGCATGTGTAAATCAGAGGGAGCTGTCTTGTGTGGGAGTAACTGCATTGTTAGACTTTTATTCCACTGCAGGAAGGGATTTCCTGGCTCTTTCACGCTGCAGAATATGTAACCTTCCAACGGTAGGAAGTATATAAGCAACTACACGTTTTTCCTTTGCCGGGAAGGTTTGAAATATACTGTGAAGGGGTTAATATACTACCCTCTCTGCATCTTTTATCCTGCTTCATGCTCTCTGTATGAAGATGTATGTCACTGGGACACTACATTAACCCATAAGTGTTGCAAGCACTGCAGCAGATTTGATTGCATTGCATGTAAGGAGTTAAACCCACAGTATTCGTTTAATACGTGTCTTACATATGGGGAAACTAATATATGATTTGTCTGTGGTCTAAGACAGAATTATTACAATTCAAATAATAAAAATGGGACAACTGCTGATATAGTGTTTAAAGAGGATAATGCTGAGCTGTAAGTACCGGCTCTGTAACAAACACGCGTCGGCTGCTGTATCGTTAATCCAGTGTCTGCCATTTGCTGCAGTGCCTATTTTTAGATTCACCAGTTCAAGGCTTTTTTAAAAAAAAAAAAAAAAAAAAAATAAACTCCTTTACTGCAGAGTCTGCTGGAGCAATACAGGGACAATCTGTGGAGACAGGGGTGTTAGAGAGCCAAAAGCAAGCAGTACATCCCTGGCATGTGAGTATCTACTAAGGCTTGTCACCGTGGAAGTACTTACATGACAGGTGTATCTTGTTTCCATGAAGAAAATTACTGTAGTGCAGTTAAATAAAACCTTGTAAATGAACAATAGTGTAGTCACCTCATTTCACACAGGCCACACACATGTCGTATAAGTGTGATCTGATTATTGTGTCATGTTTGGAAAGGTGCTAGATATACCTGTGGAAAATCCAATGGGCAGGGCAGCACAGTGGTTAGTGTTGCGGACTTGCAGTGTTGTGGCCATGGGTTCTGTTGCAACCAGGGCACTATCTGTGTGGAGTTTGTTTGTTCTCCCTGTGGTTACTCTGGTTTCCTCCCACAGTCCAAAAACATACTGTTAGATTAATGTTTGTGTGGCAGAGAATTCAGACTGTAAGCTCTTCAGGGGCAGGGGCTGATGTAAAAGAAAAAATTAAACAATTCCCTTTACCCCCACACCCTTGAAGGGACCCCTACTTCAGCATTGTTGGGCTGCCTGATGAATCTGGTGCAGGGCCAGAGTAGGCTGCAGCAGATATAAGTGTAAAGTTGAATTTATCCTTGCAAGTGTACAATATACGACTAAAATAATTCCCATTACATCTGTGGTATGTACAATAGCTTACTAGTATGATGTTTTACATCATTATATATACATGCAAGCAATGCGTTCAGCTTTTTGTAAAGCACTTGCTACCTTGTTTCTGCATTGCAGTGCATTAAGATCATAAAATACATGAAGGCAAAAAAATGTGTTAAAACTGCTTTATATACTTTGAAATAAGAAAATGCACATAAGACCCCCCCCCAAAAAAAAAATCAGCAAAATTTCAACTGTTAGAGTCTGCACTTTTAACAACCCAACTATTAAGGTTCTTGCACTAAGAGTAGGGTTATTGACGACAAATGTAAAACCAGGGTTGGGCACATGTTCAGCTGTGCAGCTGTTGCTGAAGTAAATCTATAATACATCATCATGGGTGGCTAAACATCATGTGTTGTGTACAAGTTCAGCAGCTGGAATGTTGAAATTGGCCCATCCTTATATTAAACAAAGAGCATGATGCATAAGTCACTAAGATTGTATATCCTTTTATAGCATTTTCTGTTGTAAAATTGTATATAGAATTATTTAATGGTAAATTTGAGGCAGCTGGAAGTTTTGTATAACTTTCAAAATTTGCATTGAGGGTGTTTCTTTTTGCTTTACGACATAGTGTTTTGTGCAGGAGAGCTGTGAGGTATATAGGAAGCTGCCCTGGGAGTCAGCATAGTGCTCTCTGAAAGCCGGAATCAGAAGTTGAGTTGTGCCTTCAGAGAAGAGAGCTGGTTCCCGGGCCGGCTTCCTTTATACCTTGCAGCTCTTCTGCCATGGGAGAGAGCATAGTGTATAGACAGCACAAAGCACGGTATAGTAAAGCAAAGAAAATACCCAGAGGCCCTTGTGACACGTTGCTTTTAAGCAGAGGGTGCTATCGCTGCTGTTAATGGTATACCAAAATTAAATTAAAATTTCAAGACAATGCCCTTTGAATATTTTTCATACATAGTTGCCTACTCTTCCCATGGGCATGGGAATCCCGAATTTCTAGGAGTTCTTCTGGACTCCAGGGAGAGCAGTGCACCTTCCCGCATTGTGCCTGCTTCCCCTGTGAAAAGGGGGGCAGGTCTTAATGTATTCTACTGTAAACCACGGCATTGAGCATCAGGGGACTGGGCTGTAATGATAGGAACAGTGCCTGCACTCTTCACCAGGATCTAAAATGTTGACAAGTTGTTGTTGGTACATTTTGTTGGAGGCCAATTATCCTACCAATTTGTTTTTGCATACTGAGTTGTCCTTGCTGTATTTTGCAGATCTACTGTGCTTGTTTAATAGCATGATAGGTCACAAAAAAAAAAAAAAAACTTGCACTCATGTCTGGGCTTTGTGATAATATTCTATGTCTGTATCTAGCAGTAGTGAAAATTGACAAGTTGTGGAGCGGGGAGAAGCCACTGAACAGCTGCAGCTCCTGCAAACCGCAAAAATGAAGACTTAGCCGCACAAATTTCCTATCCGCTATATGATTTGAAACAGAATGTTAAATTACACTATTTAGATGACGCTACCACTTTTTAGCCTGTGGCTATATGCAGTGTTCATTCCTTCTTGTATTTTGTAAATTAATTGTTCTTTTAGTCTGTCACTAAAGCTGGGTACACACTACACTGTTTTCGTCCAATAATCCGCTCAAACAGCCGACATACGACCGCTCGTTCAAAGTCGGGTCAGTGTGTGCAGTGACACGATGGTCGAAAGTCTGCCCAAATGGACGATTGTCGCCTCATTTGGTTGGTCGTACCGTTTAATATTTTCGTTCCAATCTCGTTTCCGCTGTGTAGTGTGTATAAACTTCCGACCGATCCACAACAGTGAGTACGAAATTACAGTCATTGCTCACGACAACATGGCTGTAAAAAGTCGCTAAAGGGACGTCTGCTCTTCCCTTTATCGTCCTAAACAAGGCTAGTGTGTATGCAGTCCATGGACCGAGCGATCGGAACATCGATCGCATGTAAAATCGCTCGGCATAAAAAGTTGGTCGAAATTTCTGTAGTGTGTACCTAGCTTAAGAGTAGTGGCTCGGGTTTCAGGATGCTGTCCATTTGTCCCTTGCACTCCATTAAACGGTAAGTGACCTTGCAAAGGCTTATGTGTAGAGGGGTCGCCTGGGTTATTGTCTACCATGCTTGACCAGTGTAACATATTGCAGGAAATATATCCTTTTTTTCCAAAACCGCTTTAGATTGGTTAGCTGTAGTACAGTGACCCAGCATTTCAAACGTGATTACATTCCACATTCCATGGTTACCCAGCATTTGCAGTTGGGGGGGAGAGGTCACTGGAGGACATGCTTTTGACCCTAGTGTGTTCACTTGCAGTAAACAAACACCCTCAACAGCAAGTATAACAGAATATGGTGTCATTGAAACCATTTGTTTCCATTCACATACCCATTTACATGCTTACTAGTGTTAAAAACTTCTAGTAGAAAAAGAATGATTTAATATATATAGATAAATAAATTTATAAATTATTTTTTTTTAAATTCAAAAATGTTTTCTAGTCCTTAATATAGTCTTCGTTTTATATTGACATTTTGTTATTTATCATGGGTGGAGGCTGCAGTTGTTCGTACTGATGCGGAAAGATTGTCACGTTGGGCTTTGTTAAAGGGACAAAATATAAAGACGGGGTATTCTAGCAACATATTTTCCTCTTCTGGACAAACATGCTTGTGTGCCTTTCTGCCCTGTCTCTTTTTGGTTCAGATGAATATCATGGTTATGAATATACTTGATACAAGCTATATTTACCCCTACCGCTAACCAGAGCCCTGGGCCAAAAACAGTGGGGCGGCAAGCAGGAGGACCAATCACAATTGCACCTTCCTCTGCCACCATTTAAAAGTGGCAAACGAAATTGATTTCAGAACTGGCATGTAGCAACCCCCACGGCTCTGCCTAAGAAGAGGGACACTTTTTAGTAGAAATGTTTCCATAAGCTTCCACAGATTTCAAGGCACAACTGGGTGCCTTGTTTTGTGTTTTATTTTAGATGTAAAGTGAGGTGTGCGTGTGTATTAACATTAGCACCCAAGCAAAAGTGAATCTATTTGCAGTCATTTTAAGGGTTGTCAGACAAACCCTTTTCTGTTATAAATGGTTACATGTTTGTGAGAGAAATCTGTAGGTGTTACAGTAGCTTGAGGACTTGTTCACACCTATCCTCTGTTGATGCACTTTTTATCTGCTAATCAGTGCCTGAAACCGTATTAAATATGCCACTGCAACAATGTTTTTTGTGACCCTTTGTGGATATTTTCTTGTTACAATAAACCAATAAGAAGTGTGTATTTATAAGGCTGTGGGCTAGACTGGAATTATATCCACATCCACAGCACAGTGGCTTAGTGGTTAGCACTTCTGCCTCACAGCACTGGGGTCATGAGTTCTATTTCTGACCATGGCCTTATCTGTGCGGAGTTTGTATGTTCTCCCCGTGATTGCGTGGGTTTCCTCCCATAATCCAAAAACATACTAGTAGGTTAAATGGCTGCTTTCAAATTAACCCTAGCCTCTGTCTGTGTGTGTGTATGTATGTAAGGAATTTAGACTGTATGCTCCAATAGGGCAGGTATTGATGTAAGTGCGTTCTCTGTACAGCGCTGCGGAATTAGTGGTGCTATATAAATAGATGATGATGATGATGATCCATCTCTTGCAGCCTGCAAGTGTTACTGCACACGGTAACACCTGGCATTTAATTTTTGTGTGCAACATATAGTGCTTTATGTGTGGCTACAATGGGTGTAATTTATTGTACAAGACAAGGCATGGGGCATAAGGCATTCCTGTGCATTTCATGCATGACTGAGGTGCTAAAATTAGATGTGATCATTTATTGACCCTCAGAAAATCTGTGTAAATCTTTTTTTGGGCTGGATAATTAAAGATGTGTGTGTGTGACTCTGTCAATGAATTTGCATCCACTTTGCACAGAATGGGTTAAGTGATTTATAATTGGCCTGGAATTTTTGTCAGCTGAGTCACTACAGTGGGGAGCAGATGGGGGAGTGGGTAGAGTTCTAAAAACCCACAGGCCCCAACCCTTAGAAACCCAGTGGGCAGTGCTTGTCATCCCAAAGGAATGTGTGTGTGAACAAAGCAGTGATATACAGTTCTTTGCCCAAACACAGCTTCAGACTGCAGGCAGGGTGTGAAACGCTGAACAGATGGGTTGTCTCAGTCCTCAAGTCCCCAACCATTTGCTATTTCTTTCCAGAAATGGAGAGGTTAATCATGTCTACTTAGTATTTTTATTTGTTATTGTCGTCCTCTTCCGAAAAAAAGAAAAGACCCATCTTTGGGCGTTGTTTGCCCAAATTGACCTTTTCAGTAATGTTAATACAAATCGATCATCAGAAAAGTCTGTAATTCCATTGGTATAGTGTCTGCATTAGTGGAGCTTCCTGTTTACTTATAGATCTGTAGAAAATGTTCTTTGTCATTAAGGGATATCACCAGACAGCCAAGTAACTACAGTTTCTGGAAAGGCAACAAAATTGTCTGCGTGAGCAAATCAGGTCATACCAATGGGAGGAATCCAGATCTATAAAATGAATTTGAAATAACGGTGTGTGGTGGTTTTTTTTTTGTTTTTTTTTTAATAGAACGATTGATATGTGAATCCACTAGGAACTAGTGACATCACTGATGTATGAGGCACTTTGAGATGTTACTAGTGAAGATGATAGATTGAATGTTGGTGAAACATACAATATGGCTGCCTCCGCTGTGACCGGTGCTGTTTATTTGTGAATCTCAGCTAAGCTCATTAGTTTTATTTTTAAACAGATTTTTTTTTAGTTTGGTTATGTTGGATATTTTCTTTGTATGCCTATAATTATATCAGCATGTGTAAACATATATAAGTAGTACAGGGTCGCACTGGGCTGGAATGTCACGCGTAGCTCTTGCTGGAGGTGTTTGCCGCGTTGCATCAGATGGAATTCCAAAGTCGGCCAAAATCTGCAGCATCTGCTTGGCTCACGTTGCACTGCAAAGATTAAAATAACTTGCAAGCCAGCAGAGAAAAACTTCCCGTTTGTAAAGAAACATAACAGCGTAGTCTGAACGATGCTATCTCAACTGAAAAGAAATCTCTTCTCCTGTGTACTCTCACTGACTGGTTAGATGAAGTATACGACAATGGAACAGAACTTTACAAGAAAGAAATTACACAAGATCTTTTTGTTTTCATTATGCATATATTTGTAGCAGCACTGTACAGAGGATATGTAATAACATCAGTCCTTGGGCTACTGGAGCATGCAAATTAAATCCCCACTGCACATACACAAGCACATGTCCATTTTGTCAAAAAGCCAATTAATTACAAGTAAGACTGGGTACACACTACAGGCTTTTCACCTGATTATCGTACCAATCACATGATAAATGACTGTTGGGTCCCTGTGACGAGCACGCTCCCAGCTTCCGTGACTTTGGGTGTTTGCTGTATGAGGTTAGACACGATTTCAGTCCGCAGTCTCTTTACCTATCACACAGGTTATAGACCTACTGAATCGCCCCCACACCGAGCTCTCACACCCCACACACTTCAGATTTGCCACCACTTATTGAATAATGGCAGTAGGACCCCAATATACTGTCCCACACTGGCACAGAAGGCTTCTGGCTACCCACAGTTTAGCAAGGCCCACCCGATCAGTCAAAGGGTTAACTGTTTACACCTCCAGACTGTTACACAAATGTAAATTCAAGCACACACTAGGCTTGTTAGTTATTCAAAGGGTTAACTTGGTCCAGCTATATTCTTAACAGTCTAATGGATTTATTACAGTATCAAGGACGCCACTTACTAAATTTATAGATTTAATATACAAAGGTACAGGGCATACAAATATATAAAATAATTAATAAACAATTGACATAACATACACAAGCAAAACAGTTTAAAATAAAAAGGATTAGATTCAAAGTATAACTTACATCGAAGTGGTATATTCTGAGCCAAGGGAAATTTGCTTGAAGATGGACAGCTTACAGCTTATCAATGAATGATTGATTTCCCAAAAGATTGACAATTGCAAACTCCAATGGGACGGCATTCACAGGGGCAGTGTGGATGCTAATGTGGGGGCAGAAATGACCCTTAGGTGTCACTTAAGGCTTGTTCAAAACTATTTCTACGTTTTGAACTGTCTTAGTTTTTCTCAGATACATCCCGGTAACATAACTCCCCCGTCAATAATCTGGTCATAATCTCCTGCACGTTTAAATACCAAACATGATGGAATCATAGCAATAAGAAATACCTTTCCCAAAGACATGTAGCTATAGCTGCTCCCGGGTAACGCTAGTAAGTATAGTAAGTAAGTATAATTCACAACCCAGGTGTGGTTTTTGCCCCTCAGTATGGAGTGGCAGCCAGATTTCCCAAAATATGAGACATTTTCCTTTTTAAAGTTTCTATTTCTATATATACCTGTATAGGCACCCTTCAAATGCGGCCTTTATCTGCAAGGATGTCAAACTGTGACCGGCCCCACAAAGTCTATTCAGGTGTCCAAAAAAAACCTAAGTTGTGTCTGGATATAGCTCACCGCAGGGGCCTTAGAAGATAGCAGTGTCACCTGTAGCAGCTTCAAACACTGGGATGTGCAGAGTCACTGAATACTCACACAGCAGACTTTCTGACTTCACATTTTACACTTTAGTAACTCAATTTATCAATGGATTCATTTTGATATAACATATTTACACTGCAGTTATGATTTAGGCATTATTCCCCACAATTATGTAATGTGGTTAAACCTTATAAATAACTGTACGTTCTCTAAGTTCACGAAAGTCCCACATTGCATTGGTGTGTCCCATGATCATGTTTTATTGTGCCAAAGTGTAAGCACATTGTATCGTTAGATTTTTAATACTGACTAAAAATCTCTGTAATTGATGGAACGTTGTCGGGCAAATTCTGAAGTGTGTATGTACTCGTGACCATGTGTTGGCAGCTCTCCATAGAGTGTACAGAGACACAATCTTTTCAGCAGATGGTTATGACCGATGAAGAGCATCATTTTATTTATATATTGCCACTAATTCCGCAGCACTGTACAGAGAACTCATTTACATCAGTCCCTGCCCCATTGGAGCTGAGTCTAAATTCCCTAACATATACACACAGACAGGGAGACTAGGGTCAATTTGATAGAATCCAATTAACCTACCAGTATGTTTTTGGAGTGTGGGAGGAAACCGGAGCACCCGGAGGAAACCCACGCAAACACAGGGAGAACATACAAACTCCACACAGATAAGGCCATGGTCGGGAATCAAACTCATGACCCCAGAGCAGAGATCTGAAGGTAAATGGTGTAAATCGGCATGTTGATTAGGAATGTTAGTCGTTGGTATCCCATCCAGAGAAATTTTCTGTAGTGTTGTACCTAGCTTAAGTTTTTGGCTATGTGGAGGAAACCAGAGCATCGGGTGGAAACAGAAACACTGGGAGAACATACAAACTCCACACAGATATGATCATGATCAGAATCAATGACCCAAGTACTGTGATTCTCCAGTGATAACCACTGTGCCACCCTGCAGCCATCTGTCCAATGCATGTGACCGATGTTTATCAACTAAAGTGATCTCTGGTGTCACATTTTGGCTAGCTATGAAAAGTGGTTGATTATGTCCTTTCTTCCTATTCTAGACAAATGTTTAAGTTTGAGTTTGACAGAAGACTGTAGAATTCAGGAACCAGGCAGTCAGATATAATTGCCAACATTATCTTTTTAAGGAGCCAGAGAAGATGTGCATCCATTGGCATCAATAGAAACTACTCTCTCAAGAGGCACTGACTGCAATTTGTTCAGTCCACATGCCAGCTGGTGATTAAAATGCTTTGAATTTTAGTTATTTTGAAGGTTTTTCTTTATCCACCTGACATGTATGCGGTTCAGATGTGTTTGCTGTGCGCTAGATGTATTATAAAATATGTTGAAAATGTGTCTGTTCCAGCTCATCATAAAAAAACAAACAAAAAGCAGACACTTTCAGATACAGAAAGTTGTCGTCATGTTGAAACCAAAGAATGCATAAACTAACTAAAAGTGGGTATGTTAACAGTGTAGTCCCATTCAGATAAATGGACGTTTTCAAAGGCTTTGAAATGAAAGGACCATAAAAAAATGCACTGAATGTCGTTATCATCGTATGTCAAACGCACATGCAAACACTATATCTTCATGTTATGCCTGGTATATACTCTGCACTAATTGTATTTTAGTAAGTTTATATTATTCATTCTAATTACTTGTTTGGCCTGCATTGTGTGATAGAAGTATAGAGCTTGCTAGAGTCAATTCTGTCACATGACTGACTTTAACAGTGGTTTTCTAAAAGATTATTGTCGTGTGTGTGTGTGTGTGTGTGTGTACAGTTATGGCCAAAAGTTTTGAGAATGACACAAGTATTGGTTTTCACAAAGTTTGCTGCTTCAGTGCTTTTAGACCTTTTTGTCAGATGTTGCTGTGGTATACTGAAATAAAATTATAAGCATTTCATTAGTGTCAAAGGCTTTTATTGACAATTACATTAAGTTAATGCAAATAGTCAATATTTGCAGTGTTGACCCTTCTTTTTGAAGACCTCTGCAATTTGCCCTGGCATGCTGTCAATCAACTTCTGGGCCACATACTGAATGATGGCTGCCCATTCTTGTCTAATCAATGCTTGGAGTTTGTCAGAATTTGTGGGTTTTTGTTTGTCCGTCCACCTCTTGAGGATTGACCACAAGTTCTCAATGTCTGGGGAGTTTCCTGGCCATGGACCCAAAATTTTGATGCTTTGATCCCCGAGCCACTTGGTTATCACTTTTGCCTTATGGCAAGGTGCTCCATCATCCTGGAAAAGGCATTGTTCATCACCAAACTGTTCTTTGATGGTTGGGAGAAGTTGCTCTTGGAGGATGTTTTGGTACCAATCTTTATTCATGGCTGTGTTCTTGGGCAAAACTGTGAGTGAGGCCACTCCCTTGGCTGAGAAGCAACACCACACATGAATGGTCTCAGGATGCTTTACTGTTGTCATGGCATAGGACTGATGGTAGTGCTCACCTTTCCTTCTCTGGACAAGTGGTTTTTCAGATGCCCCAAACAACCTGATAGGGGATTCATCAGAGAAAATTACTTTTACTCCAGTCCTCAGCAATCCAATCCCTGTTCCATTTGCAGAATACCAGTCTGTCCCTGATGTTTTCCTGGAGAGAAGTGGCGGCTTTGCTGGCCTTCTTGACACCAGGCCATCCTCCAAAAGTCTTGCGTGCAGAAGCTCTCACACCTGCCTGCTGCCATTCCTCAGCAAGCTCTGCACTTGTGGTGCCCCGATCCCGCAGCTGAATTAGCTTTAGGAGACGGTCCTGGCACTTGCTGGACGTTCTTGAGCGCCCTGAAGCCTTCTTCACAACTATTGAACCTCTCTCCTTGAAAGTGCAATCTTACTAGCCGTAATATCCAAGCCTGTGAAACCCTTTTTGTGCAAAGCAATGATGACTGCACGTGTTTCCTTGCAGATAACCATAGAAGGAAGAACAATGATTTCAAGCACCATCCTCCTTTTAAAGCTTCCAGTCTGTTATTGTTATTTTAGCTCAATCAGCATGACAGAGTGATCTCCAGCCAATATTTGTGTCATTCTCAAAACTTTTGGCCATGAGTGTGTGTCTAATTAAAATATATATATATATATATATATATATATATATATATATATATATATATATATATATATATATATATATATATATATATATACACACACACTACTTTTTTTTTTTTTTTTTTTTTTTTTTTTTTAAGACCGGCAATTCGCTTAGTAATGTATGCTCTCAGTCTTGTAATATACATTGAAACTTTCTTTTATACCATCCGCTCTTGTATACAAAGGTCTTTCTGGCGACATTTTGATGTTGATGTGCATGGTCCTTGTGGTCTCAGAGATCAGTGTGAGCATGTTTTAGGTACAGAGACTTTCCTTTGCAGGATGTCTGTGGATTCATTCCTTTCACTCTTGTGAGTCACCCAAAGGATGTTGGTTTGTTTGGAGGTTCTAACCACGGTATACCGGCCTAATTTTCCCTAAATTCTGACTCACTTTTGTGTCATTCTGTCTTTTAGAATTTACTTAGAACTTCTTAACCATTTGCTTCCTTTTTAATTACATTGTCCAGGAATTGATCTATAAGTAGACAGTTCTTATTTTTTATTGCTTTTATGCATAATGGCACTTATAGTGAGCAACAGAAATTTAGGTTTCAGTTGAGACCAAATGTCTTCTGACCTGTAAGAGTTCTCTAGTTAGTTATTACAATGCTTTAGAACTCTGTTTATTCCTGATCAGAAAATACTATGCTCTCAACTGCTGCAGATCACCTTCTTTTTTCGTTTCTTTTTATTGGAGTTCCACTTGTGTACTAGAAATGTCCTTATGTAGTTATTCTTCTAAAGGTACTTCACAGATATATATATATATATATATATATATATATATATATATATATATATATAATTACACACACACACACACACACACACACACACACACACACACACACACACACACTAACAATGGCGCTAATTCCGGAATTGCAAATATACATAGAAAAGTCCAAAACAAATTCACACCCGGACACCTCCTTATTCTCAAAGTGGCCGCCTCCCTTCAGAATTGGATGGTACACCAAGTAAAGTACAATGATAACAGATGAGAAGGGGTATGGTGTAAAATTGTGGGTAAGGTAAAAAATCAAGGTATGTAAATATGCGTACCAACTTTAAATTTGCTCATCAAACATCAAAATCAGGATAGGTGCTTTTGCTGCAGTCACTTGCGTTCGCTGTATCTCATATATTCATGCAATGAGAGAAGAAAACCAATAGTGTGATACCGTAATAAACGTACTTGCATATAGTGCCACCACCCAGCTGCTCCTGTATGTAAATTGGGTGGATACCTCTGCTGTTTGGATGTGAATCTCAGTGGAAGTGCTTCTGATTTGTACAGATGTGCCCGTTCATCATTATGTACAGGTGGTACTGGGCAGTGTCCTTAAAAGACCAGTTTGTGAATTAACAAGTGTGAAGAGTACACTGAACCAACAGTATGTAGTCCCATTTAGAATACCACCTGATTACATCAAATCATATCCTGTCTGTTCCCATCACTGCTCAAGTGAACAAATGCTGGCTAATTACATTTGTTCTGGGAAACTGGCTTTATTTTATGCATCTCAGCAAGCAAGGTTAATATTATCAATTTAACAGCATGAATTAGGCATACAATATACTGAGCTACAATGCTCCTAGAAGGTTGAAGACTGTATGCAATTTATTTTCCTCTAATTCATTCATAAAACACTTATCTGTATACATCTGCTCTGTCTCTGGGCGGATGTATTAGAGAATATGTTTGTTAGAGCAAATACTTGGCTCTAAGTGGACATCATTCAATACAATTCTGCAAGCAGTGATTGGGTAATTGTGAACTCCAACCAACCTGCATTTGTGTAAAAGTAAATGGGATTGAACAATGTTTTATTAGCAATATATTTGGATTGTTCTCTCTATACTCTCCTGTTTAGTATGCTGGGTATGGAGAACTTTGTCATAGACTAAACCTATAGTTGTATACAGACTACAGGCTATAAGGTACATCAGCGCATTGATAAAAGAAAAGAGTACAGTAACAAAACAGTAGTGGGAGATTCTTCCCAGTGATGTCAATGAACCTCTAAATAAATGGGAGCTTGACAAAACTAGGAGCCCTGCCATCACGTGTGGCTTACGTGCAATGTTTATATGACCTGCCATAGTGAAACCTGCGAAACACAATTGTTTTAATCTGAATCGCTCTTGAGAATAGGAGGAACGTTTCCCATTATGGCATTGACAAGTGCTGCCATATGACGTCGCGCATGGGTTTGTGGGAAGTGGGGTAGGGTGACAGCGAGGGGAGCACAAGCAGCAAATTGTATTTTCATTCTATAAACAGTGAGGGTTGTAAAGCTGTCTTAGGTCTCATTTCAGGTGAGTGCATTTTCTCATGCTGTATATTTGTGAATAGTAAGCTCTTGGGGGCAGGTGACACCTCTATTTACAGCTTGTCACTTACATTAATAACAATAACTCCTGAAATATGTCCAGGAACATATAAATGTATAGTATTTCCATGGATTTTCTTCCCTCTTCTAAATCGGTGTAAATGTTCCCAACAAGTTTCTGTATTTTTTTTTTTTTTATCCAACATAGTGTCTAGGAAAGACTGAATGAAATTTTTATTAATCTTTGGAGGAAGATGCTGGGCTTTGGATCCTTCTAGTACTGCCAAGTTTCTTATCCCCTTCTAACATATTAGCAACTGGAATATGCAATGTCAACGAAGTCTGTTTACATGTAAGTGTTTTCAGCTTTGCCATGGGTTAGTGCAGAAGGTTTGTAGCCAAGTACAGACTGAACCTTATTAAGCATTTGTACAAAGCTAACCACAAAGGCTTATGAAGAACAAAGGCTTCAAAGCAGTAAGGTGTGAGCCTACCAGCCTTTGTGTGTGATGTGTAATTGTGATATGTTGCTTCTCTATATAGCCACATACCTCCAACAGGTAATTATGGTGTGTCACAGGGGTCTTTGTTCACTACCACCTAGCGCCCAGTGTTGGCTAACCTGTGACACTCCAGGTGTTGTGAACCTACAAGTCCCAGAATACCCTTCTAGCAATAAGCTGCTATATATATTGGCAAAGCATGCTGGGACTTGTAGTTTCACAACTCCTGGAGTGGAGTTCTAATGAACGCCATTATATTGTACTGGTTATTAATGCTGCAGGCAGAGGTGAAATTGACGTAAAGCGAAATCTTCTCGAAGCATATGTGTACTGTTCAATTTACAGAGCGTTCATTTTATGGAGCCTCAGCATCACAATGTTTACTAGGCTTTTATGTGCCTTAGACACGCTTTGCATGTTTAATTGTAACAAAGGCATTATTGCATAAACATAGTGATGTACCCTTCAGTAGGAGCATCTCTTCTGTCTGACTGACTACAGACAGACAGCTAGACTGCACTTTAAGAATTCGGTACTATTGTTTCATTGTTTGTTGGTCTGTGTACCTGTAGAGCTTCCAGCCTGCTAGAATAAATGAATGTGCCTGTTTTGGAGCAGGGTGAGGTGCACGCAGCCTCCTCATAGATGGAACTGTGACCCGCTGTATGCCTGTGTTCTGCTTCTGTTAATGTCAGTGTGCTTCATCAGAACCAAAATCCATCTCTGGGAACTCACGTTATTCGATAAGACGTCACATTTCAGCTTTCATTTTACAGCCTGAGAACAATGATGAAAAAGGCAGACAGGAAGGTTGAAGTTGTATCCAATGTGACAGGCTCAGTGGAGTTTTGTGTGGGAGCGCAGTCTGGCTGAAGCGCAGGGTTTGCTAATCTAAATCACAAATACATTTGCAAGACACATGAAGGGGGGTGGGATTAATGGGTATTGACAGCCGTTTCTTACTCTCTACCTGTTTGGCACCCCAACAGCCAGTTTGTTAGGTATCTTGTGTGCACCACTGCCATTTCATGTACAGGGTGATTCAAAAGTCGCAGTACACCCTTTTATTTCCAAAACTCTACAGGAAATTGGGAAACCTGAATACTCCAGTAAGGTATGGGTGATGTGGTCTATCTTTTACGGTATGTACCAAACATGGGCGCCATCTTGAAATCGGGCAATCGGCCCAATTCCTGTAGAGTTTTTGAAATAAAAGGGTGTACTGTGACTTTTGAATCACCCTGTACTTTCTCTCCGAGTCAGTCTAAAATAATATTTCTATTGAGGTGCACAATGCACTGACTTCACTGACTTCTAGATTGATCTGACTGGTTCCAAAACTCAACATTATTTTGTCTACCCCAGCGGAAACGATCATTGCTTGCTGGGATTTGTGGTCCCCCCACACACACACAAACATTTGATGATCTGCAAATTGTCTACCAATATGTTCATAATATTGTCTACTTACTAGGAGATGAATTTTTAGAAGGAAAACAGTGATATTAGAAAATCTGTTTGGATATTTTAGTATTTTTGAGTCATAAACTTTATTTGTAAAGGTGTCTTACATTTATCCCTTTTTTTTCATAATTTGGAGAAGCGCAGATATTCGTTGTAGTTTTTCATTTACATGCTGGTTTTTGTTGCTATAGAAACAGACTGAGAACACTGCTGGAACAGTGTGGGAGCTTTTCTAAATTGATTTTTCAATACTGTAGAAATATTAATGATAAAGTAAACTGTACATTTACTCTTTATTGGTTTACAAGATGTTCATGAAAATATTAAGACATGGAAGATTACACAAGTTATGTTAAAATGGCTATTGAGCAACATTTAAATAGAAACAGCCACGACCCCTTTTGGCTACAGACTAGGACAACACAAATAACCACAGTTTAACACCAGAAAATAAATATTAGCGGTCATAAAAACAGACAAACAAACAACTTTCAAAAATAGAGTAACTTTCTATCCCTCGTAAAATGAAGTGGAATATCCAGTCTAGGACATTTTCCTACCAGACATTGCCTACCTCTCGCACTGCTACCACAGACTATCCTCCAGGAATGGTACCGAGCAGTAGGTAGGACAGCAGTATTTGACATGTAATTTAGAAAATAGAAAACTGCGGTGGAATTGTTGGGTTTGGTGTTCACAATATCCATCGTACATTGCTAGTTTTGCTTAATGAAGTTAAACAAGCTTAAAACCGGTCTATTTGCTGCACTGCTAAATATTGTTTGGCAATGATTTGTGTAAGGATTAGTTAAAGCGTACACAAAACATTGTACTTTTTCTTCACTTTTAGCATTGCATGTTCTTAACGCTTCCCTGCAGCATAGTTTACTATGCACTTAATGAGCATTCCTTTAGAACACCATTGTATTTTACACATTATTAATACTTTTGAATGCAGCAACATCAAAATTGCTAGGAAGCGCTTTGCTAGCAGCCAGTAAAAAAAAAACCGAAAAAAAAAAAAAACTCAGCTAATTAATAAATAAAATGCAAATTCACTGTAATGCGTTGCTGCTGATACCGTGGGCAGCACTGTGGCCTAGTGGTTAGCACTTCTGCCTCACAGCACTGAGGTCATAAGTTCGATTCCCGACCATGGCCTTATCTGTGTGGAGTTAGAACGTTCTACCTGTGTTTGCATGGGTTTCCTCCGGGTGCTCCGGTTTCCTCCCACACTCCAAAAACATACTGCTATCAAATTGATCCGTGTGTGTGTGTCTGTGCCAGTGTGTATGTTAGGGAAATTAGATTGTAAGCTCCAATAGGGCAGGGACTGATGTGAGTTCTCTGTACAGCGCTGCGGAAATAGTGGCGTTACATAAATAAATAATGATGATCATACTGTTGTTTTAACCCTAAACTGTAAGAGTATTTTAATTAAGTGCAAAGTTACTGCCAAATCACCATTAGTGTCAGAGTTTTAAAAGGTTACAGCACTGCATGTTAAACACTTAAATGAACGTCAGTCTGTGAAGAAAGCCCGATAAGGGAGGCTGCCATGATCTGTGATGTGAGGTACCTCACTGGTGTTCGAGGGCATCTCTACTTCCAATTCATCCAACTGTTTTCTACAAATTAGCTTGTAGCTGCTATAAAAGTCACCTGTGTGAGTACATCCATAGGGAGATGGGGAGTCTCCTTTCGTGGTTTGCAGGTCCCTACAGAAATCCGCTGTATATCTATTACCTTACTAAACAGTGTTTTTGGGTTAGGGTGTGCTGGAATATTGATACTAAAAGCTGCTTTGTATGCCTGCCTCGTGCAGTGGAGGTCATCCAACTGCTGCATCTAGCAGCTGGGAAGCCATCAATGAAATTTAAAGACCTTCAGTAATAGGTTAGAAAAATGTTAATCCTATAGCATATCTCTGCTCAAGAAGTACTGTAACCCATACAATGGACTCTGAGGCTCTTTACATAAGCTAAAAAAGACTTGTAATCTATTACAGGTCGCCTGCTCTTAAAGTGGCTGCTGCCAAAAGCCCTGTGCTGGCCATGTAGCATGTTCTCCAACACAAGCCTCTACCTGCCAGGTGTTCCCTTTCCTAAAGCAGGAAAATCCACCAAGTCAATATTTTCTGCTTTTTAGACTTGCTGTAAAAATAAAATCTTTACACTTTTTATAGCTGAATCTTTTCTTGCACTATTATTGTTTCTTTTGGCTTACAAACGTGAAAGTTGTAATTTTCTTAGCACCGGAAACATTCAGAATGTCCTGAAGTGTCAGCAAAATAATTCATATTTTCTGGCCAAAACTGAAGCCTCCGTTACATGTGTGAGGCATCGCTATATATCACAGTTGACCCGTGATTATATCAAGTTATGGTGTTCACAGGCAAGAGAGAACAGCAAAAGAACTCTATTTTCCCATTTCTGCAAGCAAATAGCCACCAAGACCCAAGGTGCGACATTGTTCCATCATTGAATGAGAATAAATGATACAATGTGGCTTGGAATGATAATCATTCATCGTTGGAGTGTACACACTAATGCGATATTGGGCCGAATGGTCGTTTATCATGTGATTGGCCTGATAATCACGGTAGTGTGTACCAAGCAGTAGACTGGGTAGCAGGCAGTGTTCAGAAACCACAAGTTTCAGACCCAATTTTTACATATCATATTGGCATTAAATGTTAATATAATGCACATAATTGACACCAGTGTTTATAAGGACTTAAGGTAAGAGTAAGACACCAAATAATATATTTCTTTACTTTCCCTGTCTGCTGTAAGACCTATTGCGTTACCCTGTAAAATAATACACTGCATCACTAGTATTTCTTACTCTCCAGTCATCGCTGCCTGAAAAACAAAGGGAGGCAATGCGACCTTACAGGAGTCATAGGCATGGCTGCTGTCCCACTGACCTAGTCTCTGGCACCTTTTCCTCTCTCTATTATAGAAAGCATAGTCCACATTTTCTTGTGAATAAGTAGATGTGCTTGGTTGGTAGGTTAAACAAAGGGGGGGAAAAAAAGCACCTGGAACTGCCAGTACTTGTTGTGTTCCTCCTAAAGGTTAATGCACATTTCACGGTAGGAATCGCACACTTGTAAGTATTAAATGGATTGTTTGCCTAAGGATTCTTGGAAGAGTGTTTGATGACTGCTCAAATACACCTTGGTTTAGTGGTGACGTTGGCTGTGTTGTAATTATGTTCCACACTGGTGCAAATGGGTCACTAGTGACGAAGTTGTGGGCTGGTGAGAGAAGCCTTGGCAGTCCGTGCCAGCAGCACCTGTGTTAGTAAGGTAAAGAGATGTAAGTGCGTGGGTTGCACAATGACTACTTCTTTCCAGCAAACAAAAACATCATGAATGGGGCTATAGGCAGGGTTGTACAGGTGAGTTGAGAATTGGGAGACAATGCCAGGGTCACTGGAGTTCAAAATTGTAGTGCTGATGGATAAATAAGCAGTTTGGAAAAATATTCCATTGCCTAATGACTGTTCATACGCAAGAGGCATAAAAAGAGTGTGAGAACATTACCTCTGCTTTCTAGTACATATACCATAAGTGAGCTCCTTTTCTATGTCTCATACATAGAAACATTGCATGTTTATGTGCTCTAGGTTAAATGATTAGCCTCATTTGAATACTATTCTTGCTTACAGAAGCATTTTATTTAAAATAACCCGTAGAACAGCCTTTCATATATCTACATCAGTTCTAAACCTTTTGGGCTGGGATCCAAAACCTGTTGCCAAGCCATTTAGGGTGAATCCCCATGATCACCTCCCTGCAAGTTTATTGTGGTGTTCTGTCTAATAGACAAATTACTAAGAATGCTGTAGTAACAAAGGTTTAGTATTGCAAATCCTCATTTCTTACTTTTTGGATATTTACTTAATTTGTAAACAACTATGAAGTACATTCTTGGCTATAAAATGAACCATGGGTTGTAAAGGTCAAAAAACACATTTGTGACCTGTCCAAAAAAAAAAAAAAGGCTAGGAACCACCTGATTCTTCTTATTTTTTTATTTTTTAGGACAGATTGGCTATGCTTAGATGCATTAATAGCCAACATACCCCGTTTTGCTATATTTTTGTATTTCTTTTCACAAACAGGAATCGTACCCTTCTGCCCCTTTTTACTAATACTGAACTAAATTGATTTGCTGGTTGTCTATAAATGGACCGACAGAGCCCCTAGAAAAACAGCTGCATACAGCAGCGCCCTGGGTTCAAACTAGGAAGAGGGGCAAAATCTTTTCCATAGGGAGTATTGCAGCTTTAAAATATGAGGCTAGGTATCTGGGGGATTGCTCTTGCTTGGGACTTAGCCTATACATAATCTGCTATAGAATCACGTGGTACACTGCTCCTACTGTTGAATTAATGTTGTATTAAAGTGAAGAAGTATTTCCTTGACTTTGTTAAGCAATAACTTTTGAGTAGCTCACCCAGAAATGTTGCCGCCGGCTAATACCTGTTCTAGTCCTCTGGTTTTCTGAGAGCTGGGCAGGAAATGTACACTATGTCAATGGAAATTGCAGCTCCTGGTGGGCAATCCATTCAGGAGATGATTTCCTATACACCTCCCTTCCTAGATACTTCAACTGCTGAGGTGGTTTGGTTGCTGCAGTGCTGGCAGCTCTCACCTCTCCCAGTCATTGCTTTGAGAAAATAAAGCAGGGTGTTCGCTCCCTAGGTCAGGTCAGCTGTGTTTTTTTTTATATTTCTGTCTCTTGTATTTGATAAGGCAGGTCTGACATACCTCCCAACCATCCCAGTTTAGACAGGGCATTGAGGGATTGTCTCACCGACGTGCCAGTTGGTACCTTTGTCCTGACTGTTGGTGTGTGGTCATTTATTTTTAGGGGAGGTGAAAGTGGTGGTTGACCACACGTTGTAAGTCTACTGCTACTATTCAATATGTGACTTGCCATTTTATCTTTAAAAATAAATAAAATAAAACGCAAACAAAAATACTATAATGTAGGCGAGTATCGTTAAGTAAATCTAGAATGTGGCACTCTCATCTAGCTGGTTTCTTAGGGTAAAAAAATTCATGCCTTTTAGTTGTATGTGTCACAAATGTATTAATTTTCATATTATTCTTGTATACCTACATAATCTCTTCAACCAAGTGCACTGCAACAGGGGTAAGTGTAGGGGTTTTATGGGGTAGCTTTTCAGTTTTGCAGAGGAACCTGGAAAATATTGATTATTGACCCTTACTCCAATCATGTTGCAAATCTGGAATGATAAGCGCATATACTAATACCAAATAATAATAATAATACACTAATAATACCAAAATACACCTTTTTTTTTTTTTTATTTTATTTTTTAATTTGATATCTAAAATGCCTGTTTATTCAAAATGTATGTTTTCATCCCATATTTTTCTTCTCCCTACTTGTCTGGCTGTTTGTCTTCGAAGTAAAGATAAAATCTTAAAGAAAGAAAAAAGCCATTAATGGTCTGGTTTAGTAAGAAATAAACACACAACTTGATGGATTATGGTTTTAGGATGCCATGGCCCCTTTAAGTACTTCCCCTGGCACACACCAGCAGCAGGTTAGTATTTTGTTTGGCTTGGAAAAGTACAAATGATGATCGCTATCCAGAGAAAACAAATGACTTGGACAGCACACCTGTTTAGAGGAGATCAGAGAGTTTTACAATCTGCCATGTGCCACCAGGTCCTCTCTATCTGCCCTTCCCCCAGTACTATGAAGTGTTATGAGGACACTCTCTCTTCTATGACTCACACACATGACACAACTTCCCGTAGTATTAACCCTTCAAAGGACTCATCAATCATCCCCCCAACGTACTATGAAATGTGTGTTATCGGGACAATTTTCTGTGACTCACACAGGATAGAGTCTGGTGTAGTATTTAATCCTCCCATAGTACAATAAGGGGCAATTTTCTATGACTCACAGAATTAACCATTCAGAGTACTCTTCACAATTCTAGAATGCTTCATGAAATGTTATAGAAGAGTTCTCTTACCTCTGTCTGTATTACCCAGTATTGTTTTATTAATGTTTGTTCCCAATTGTAAATCGCTACGGAATTTGCTGGCACTATATAAATAAATGATGATAATGATAGAAGGCCAGTCTTATGAGTTATATACAGCACACTTTCTGCATTAATGGCTCAACTCGCTTGATGAGTGCGAGCCTGGTCTTTCCATGCCACCTTTTGACCTTTGCATACAGTTCTTAATTTCTTCATTTTATAGGATTACATCAACTAAATTCAGTCAAATGTGATATACTAACATGTTACATTTATAAATATACATGTAAAAGCTCACTTGAATACACTAAGATATTTGCCATTGTATGGGACATGATCTGCCTCATTGCAAGCATGTTTTCTGTGTCATTGGCAAATTTAGGCACTGATGTCTAAATAGAGTGGTTTTGGAAAAAATAAATGATAAAGTATAAAACTATGCATGCATTTGGGAATGGCTATCTGTAACAAAGTGTACCTGTCACCATGAAGGTGAAGTGTAAAATGCATGTAAACTGGTCTGACCTTAGTGTTATCATACCCATTCTAGAGAGTTGTCGTTACATGTCCATGCTTCAGTGTTTTGAAGAGCATACAAACGCTAGTACAGATGAATGTCATACACCAGTCAAATGTATTTTCAATTAACATGTGTCTTTATTAGTGTTAGAAAATGCTTCTAAATTTGGCAGTGGATATGAACCCTTGATTTTCTTCGGAGGTGTTCTCCCTCTCAGTAGCTCACAGTCCATCCCAGTGGCGGATTAACAAGAGGGTCATCTGCCCTATCTGCTGCTTCACTCTCCGTAGACAAGGGCCAGTGCTGTTGCTCCCCTTATTGGTTTGTCAGTGGAGGGGGTGGAGCCTGCCGTGCTTCACATTTTAGGAATGGAACTGATAAGTGTGGCGTTATCCCAGCTGCTGATAGCCACGTATGAGGATCTGTACCACAATTCTAACACTCACTGCATGGCTGCCTCCTTACTGTTACATTCATTATGATTGCTCTATGTATTTTGCTGCTTATTCTATTATGTCCTGTATCTGAAAATACACTATAGAGAGAGTTTTATGTATGCTGGATTTTAATCTGTCCCTATTCTGTATGTATGTATGTATATATTTGTATGTTTGACATGCGGTGTCACTGGTGGATTTTTAACCAGACTAAGGGCTAGATTTACTAAGCTGCGGGTTTGCAAAAGTGGGGATGTTGCCAATAGCAACCAATCAGATTCTAGCTATCATTTTGTAGAAGGTACTTAATAAATGAAAGCTAGAATCTGATTGGTTGCTATAGGCAACATCCCCACTTTTTCAAACCCGCAGCTTAGTAAATCTGGCCCTAAGTCTAGTGTTTTGATATAATCTGTGTGAGTATCCAAACTTGTACTTAAAGATTGGGGAACAATTCCTGAGTTCTGGGGTATATTTCTTAAATATTATCCCTTTGCCCAAATGTTGCCAGCACTTAAGTGTTCCTCTCTGTCAGTGACATATTAAACAGATGAAGAGAATGGAGACCTAGGTATTCTGTTAGATGATTCCAGAACAAAAAGGCATCATCTTTTAAACTATTATATTGTAAATTACATTTATGCTTGTTTGTCTTTAAAATGGACCATCCAATTTAAAAAAAATTGCAATGCTTTCTTTTGTTTAATATTCGCTCAGGGGAAACCCAGCATTTTGCAATTGGCAGCGACGGCTGGGATCACTGCATTATACCGCCACTTACACTTCCTGCCCTGCACTGGTGCTGGTTATCACTGGGACCATCATACAGCGTGAAGTGGATAACTACTAGTGCATGTGTGTATGTATGTGTGTGTGTATATATATATATATATATATATATAGTGTGTGTATTGCATTTAAAAATATATTTACTAAGCAAGGTAAAGGCTTTTTAATCTTACTGCAAAGTTCTTGTTCAATTTAAAAGGTCATCTGTTCAGGTCAAGGGGCTCTCTCACAAGAAACTCTATGCTCCATTCATGTCCACATGACTCACAGCATATTATAGGCACAGGGCTATATATAGCTGTTCCTAGCTATGCAAACACTCAGGCACTTGCAAGGTAGTTGATTCACTCAGTAGTCACCCAGCAGAGGCAGCAGCAGCTGCTGTTTACAGTAAAGCTATGCAAATAATTTGCCCTCGGATTTCTACCTACAAGAAAATGTCTTGCCCACAGAAAAGACATTTCAATCATATTTGTAGACCAAATAATGATTACATTTTTCAATGTAGTTGGGTGTCGGACATGCCAAAACATTTTAATTCTAAATGTTGCTTAAAAACCATACTTGGAAATAGTTTATTTTTGTTTCTAGTATAATAAGGTATGGTAAACCTATTTCTAATTGTATTTGTGCTTGTTTTAGTATATGCATTGCTTTGGATCTTTGAATTGCCTCCATACCAGTTTGCCTATGATGTTAGTTGATACATAGAATTTACTTGCACATTGGTGAGCATTGTACTGTCGGATGAAATAGAAAAACCACAGTACATGAAATTTAAACATGCATGGGAGACCAAACCATTAATAGGCAAAATGAGCAGCCTGCACGTATCTGTTGTCACTATTGTATATTTCTGTTGGTAACAATCTCCCAGTGCTGCTGGCAAGAACTCAATACATGTGCTTCAAAATTGGATATCACTTCCACTTCTGTATATCACTACGGGACACTTGGGCAACCTTTATAAATGGGACATTTCCAGATTATGTAGATACTACAGTGTTATGTCTACTTTCTACACACAAATACTGTACCTGCAATGACCTCTCAAGGATTTCTCTGTGAACCCAGTAATAAATAAATCCACGCCCCGGAGGCAGCATAGACGCATGTATGTTGATGCCATTTGCACATTTTTGTATTATTTTGACATGTTTCGGTAGAAAGGGTTGGAGAGAGGTGACAGACTCTTCCCCCTTTCCTGAGGCCCATGTTCTCTCTTAACAAGCTGCTACAGGGCCCTCCGTAGCTCTCGGAGAGGCATGCAGCTGAGGCACAGTGTAAGGGGTGAAATTTTACCTCTGTTTGTTGGAATTTTGGGGGAGGAGTGGGCGTAGGAGTACGTGGGGGGCGTGAAAGCTTACATGTACTGTAAAGAGGCAGCATGGAGAAGGGGCAGAGGATGGGGGCTTCAGAGTATAGATATTCTTCATAATTGTGTGTGTTTGTAAAATATATATATATATATATATATATATATATATATATATATATATATATATATATATATATATATATATATATATATTATTTTCTTTTATATACTCCCTTTTAGTGGCAAATAAATGAAAAAGGATCCTCTGATTGAATTGAGTTACTAATTTGTAGCCTATGTTTTATATTAGATTTTTTGTTTCCTACAATATACCTGTTTGACTAAATATAATTAGAAAAGTATGATCTCTAGTGACAGCCTGCACTACATTGTAGAATGTGTATATCCACTTGTCAGTCTTAAGTTGGGTACACACTACAGAATTTGCCACCACCTTTTTATGCCGAGCGATTTTACATGCGATCGATGTTCCGATCGCTCGGTCCATGGACTGCATACACACTAGCCTTGTTTAGGACGATAAAGGGAAGAGCGGACGTCCCTTTAGCGACTTTTTACAGCCATGTTGTCGTGAGCAATGACTGTAATTTCGTACTCACTGTTGTGGATTGGTCGGAAGTTTATACACACTACACAACGGAAACGAGATTGGAACGGAAATATTAAACGGTACGACCAACCAAATGAGGGGACAATCGTCCATTTGGGCAGACTTTCGACCATTGTGTCACTGCACACACTGACCCGACTTTTGAACGAGCGGTCGTATGTCGGCTGGTTGAGCTGATTATTGGATGAAAACTGTGTAGTGTGTACCCAGCTTTACTTTAATAAGCAACAATCCATTGTGGTGTTTATTAGTTTTTTATTATGTTTTTAGCACATTTATTATTAGGACTGCTTGGGTGAGCAGGATTGTCAGGGCCATATTCATTATGCACCGCATTTTAAGCACAAATAATTTCAATCCTCATCGCAAAGTTAAGGATTGAAATATTGTGCATATTGATTAAAAAAACTTCACTAGGAACAGAAGTTATGATAAACTGCTGTTCTGCAAGGTTGAAAACGTACCTTTTTCACAGCCTTTTCTCTCCCGCTGACAAGTGCGATCCACTGCAGTCTTCAAAGTCCATGTGTGCATGCGCCATCCGCCATCCAAAAGCACAGGCATGCGCACAATCGTCTCTGGGCTGCACAGTGCTGTTCGGAGAGCTGTGCAGGTAGGAGCTGACTTGTATTCTTATAAACATTGTAATGCTTTGTAAGTGCAAATAGCACTTACCAAAGGGCATGCACCATGTGACGGAGGGATCCTATGATTCCTCCACGCATGCGCTATAAATAACACATACAATAATCATACATTATCGTGAACAAGCCAAGATTTTTGCAATTTGTTAAATTGTGGTATATAGCAGTGCCTATACACCTCTATGGGGGGACTGCTTTGGAATTCGAAGCAGAATACAAAGCAGCAGACATCTACGATATCTGCTGAAATGCCCTGATGATACATTTCAGCGTTACTTAAATTTACATCTGTTCCCTGAAAACGACTGTTTTCGAGAAATTTTTCATGAAAAAAAGGATTTATAAATAGGTCCCTCAGTATGGAGATGATTGGTGCTTGTGATAACATGAGGTGTTTTTCACAGCTACACATAGATATATATCTTTATCACACACTTTTTCTGCTGAGTTATTTACCACGGTCATTATTGTATTTTATTGAAGATATACTTGGACATATTTTACATCAAAGCTGTCTGACTTACGGAGTGATGCTGCCCTTGGAGATCTGTTTAACCCTGCATGTTATCAATGTTGTATAATATTTTAAAGGAAGCTGAGCTTAGTTAGAAGCAATGTATTCAATTTGATTAGAAGTATGGTTTTGTTTGTTTATGTTTTTTCCCCTTAAAGGGCCAGGATGATGTGTATTTGCATCTCTTAGTGGAAGTTGTACTCTTGTTCTACTAATAATGGTACCAGTAAAAGCTAGGTTTTGAGCTCCTTGTTAGCAAAGTGTCTACTAATGGTAGCAGATTGTCAGTAAATTTGACAAGAAAACAGATCTTATGGTTTTCTTTGTTTTAATTAAGTACCCCCTTTAACATTTCATAGATATTAGGCTGGCATAGAAGTTTTTTCTTTCTACAGGAATGATGTTGCTGCTCTGACAGTAAAGATGACTTAAGGGCATCTCGGGTCTTCTGAGTCTACCGTTTTGCTTTTTGCTCTGATATAATTTTTTGAGGCTAAGTTATCGGAATATAACAAGGGAGATCCTGTGTGTGGGTGGCTGGGGGATGGGGTTAATTGTCGGAAGGATATAATTCAGTTGTTGGCTGCTGGCAGCTGTTCTTGCCTTTTTTTTTTTCTCCCTTTGTTGAGGGAAAACTAGCTTTTTCCATACTTGCACAGCCCTGTAATGCTGTGTGCCATTTACACTCAGTGTGAATGATTTGATATCGCTGTCCTCCTTCCTCTGTATAGGGCTAAAGTGTCCACAGAAAACTTGTATTTAGAATGTTTGTAAGTTTGAGATTCCAAATCATTGTAGTGGGAAGTGGGCTTGTGTCTCTGGGGGATGATATCGCTGATGTCTGTATCACCCAGACATCTTTATGGTAAGACTTGTATGTAATTTACCAATAAAGATCACTAACGTAGACCCTGCTTATACCAAGCATTCAAAACTAGATGTAGAGATACCTCTCAATATAATCAGATGTTAGCTCTGCAATGCAAAGATATCCGGGGGTGAAATATGACATTAAATTGTTTGTTTACAACTGGGTAGGAAGAGACAGAATGGATGACAGAATGGACGGGTGAGGACCTTTCATACTTTTAGGATAATTTATCCCCTTGGCTTTATTCCCCAGCTTATTTTTTCTGGTAAATAGTTCAAGGAAGAATTGGTAGATGAAGAGCACCCTTATTGTTTAATTCTTGCAGCCAAAACCACTTGCATTTGTATAATTGTCGTCTTATAATTGTATACACATCTGGCACAGGAGAGCAATGAGTGCTTTTGATATTTATTCTGTAAAGTTATCAATATCTCAGAGCCTACATAAATATACGGGCCCTAATTGCTTGGTTAAGATTAGACAATATCAGGAGTTGGAAGGATGTCAAGAATTTCATTGACTAAATGTCTATTTAATATAGCTTGGTACCTATGCACCCATTTCTTGGTGGCAATGTTTTCAATCTAATAAAGTAGATTATATTTTTCCCAACGGAGGTTGGAATAATTCTGTTTTGGGTGCCTGTGTGAAGTTGGACCTACAGATTTAGCACAGACTGCATGGTGCGTGCTCATTAATGCTGCGACAGGGAATACATAGTGACCCAAATGTTTTTGTCAACAGCTCCTACTGCAAATAGAATTAACACTGCTGCAGCAGAAGTACCACTGATTCATGGTATGATAAAGTGCTGGTGTGGGCATACTGATAGAGGAGGGATCCCTCATTATTCCTTCCTTCTCGTACTTTTCAGTGAGAAGCAGGCTTAACTATTGTAGAGCATGACGATTACAATGACTGTCTGTAAGTTGACTTCTTTGGAAAAGGTTGTATATTTTTTATTTTATTATTATAAAGGACAATGAGATGATCGCATGCAGTTACATAAACATTTTTATCCTCCCTGCCGTTTCTCTTTTGCATTCCTCTGCAAGGCTTTGTGCAGCATTAGAAAACTAGGCTCTTAGGAAATGGTCTCCATGGTTACATTAAATGTATACCTGGCATCTGTGAAGGTGGATGGACTGTGCTCGGATGGGAAAATGTGGAGGCTACTGTATCTAACCCCTCTTCATGTATGTATATACATATATATAGTTATAGGGCTGGTAGCAGAGGTGTGATGATTTTTTTTTTTTAACTTAACTAGATAATTTTAATTAATCAAATTTAGGTATTTTATTGAGCAACAAACACTTTGACAGCTATTGTGCTCCCTCACTCATTACTTGTACTGTTATCACGTAACCAGGACCACGATGATTGTTTTCCTGGTCGTTGGTCCATTGTTAAAGCCAGCCAGTTATAGAGCTCTGACCAGCTGCTCCTTTGTAAGGGCTCAAGATCCATGCTGCCACCCATATATGTGTTGGCAGAGATTAAATCTCAGTTATTCTCACCTCATATGTACAATAACTGGGCATGAAGAGGTTAATGAAACTTTCAGAAAACAAACTGGCAAATTTGGTTTTATTTTAGTTTCTATAGCTGAGTAATAGCAGTTGGTTGTGGAAACTGAAAAAATTGTAACTGCAAACAAACGTAAGTAACACATAGGCAGATGGGCACACAGCCCACTTATTTCACATAACTCTTTTTTTTTTTTAACATGTGCCCTATAATATAGTGATTATTGGTCGCTGAAGGCAGAACATGAATTTGACCTCATACAACTTGCTAAGGTTTCTATCTCTGGAGCAGGAAAACATTGTGATTGTGTGCACAGTTTTGCATACAGTAAGGTAAATACCCACACTTTAGGCATAAGCAATGAGATGGATCGATCCCAGGTTGCCCTCATTAAAACCCGTTTAGCACTGTGAGATCTGGAGCATGGTTCTTGCTGGGTGGAGTTTCTTCCTGCAATGCTGCGTGTTACTCTACCACCATTGTATAGCTCTGTGTACTTGAATGATGCTGTGCAAATAGTCTTACTTACATATACAATTACCAAAACAAATATTATGATGGTATTCCCTGCCAGTTGAAATTCCAGTCTAGTGTATTTATAAAACACGGAGCTGAATGTGGCCATGCACTGTGTATTTTTTTCATGTCTACAAAACATTAAAGTGGAAATGCATTAATAGCCAATCTAAGTTTAATTGTTTTTCATGCAGTTTTCTTTTGCATTTCATATATTAATATGGGTCATTGTTAATAAAAATAACTAAAGTTAATAAAGGTTTCAGCTGTCTGAAACTTGGGCTGGGACCTATTCTGCCTTATTTAGTGTGCATGCCTACTTGTGATCTGTATTCTGTGCTGGGTTCTGGGTCTAGTGAGCTTGATGTCAGAAAAGAGATTTTGAACCGCACATTTATTTCAGCCAGTAATTTTTTCTGAAGCTCTTGTCCTGCATGTTCTACTAAGGGAAACGCATCATGTCAAAGTGTGGCATCACCATTTATTTATATAGCGCCACTGATTCTGCAGCGCTGTACAGAGAACTCATTCACATCAGTCCCTGTCCCATTGAAGCTTACAGTCTAAATTCCCTGACCGCGAGAGAGAGAGAGTGAGAGAGAGACTAGGGTCAATTTTGATAGCAGCCAATTAACCTACCAGTATGTCTTTGGAGTGTGGGAGGAAACCGGAGCACCCGGAGGAAACCCACGGAAACACGGGGAGAACATACAAACTCCACACAGATAAGGCCACGGTCAGGAATTGAACTCATGACCCCAGTGCTGTGAGGCAGAAGTGCTAACCACTTAGCCACCGTGCTGCCCATATGCCATGTCTTATTGATTGGTGACACTGGCCTTCCAGATCTGGAGATGAAAATTGTGCCAAATATCTTCTCTCTACTCACTCTTATTTGCTTTTGTTGTATTTTTTTTTTTCTCTAAAGAAAATGGAAACCTGCAAAGGCCTGTTTTGGCATGGTTTGGTTTGCCTATTTTGTGAGGGTCTTGGAGGATGAGCTCTCATCATAATTCAGACCTTTCCCAAGAAAAGCAACAATTGTTGAATAGGGTATCCAAACCAGTACTACCTGGACGAAGACCTCAGTTTCCCTCTGGCAATCCGTGATAAGCCAGGACCCTGCAGGTGAACCATTTTACCTTAAATTGGTTTATAGCAGAAGACAAAAACTTGTGGTAAGGTAGCTATTATGATGTATACTAAGTCAATCTGACTGGGGTATTTGGATTTCTTATGTCTCTTGTGCTTTGTCCTGCAGAAAATTCAGCAGTTAATTTCTGAAGATTCATTTTCCACCTTATCTGATTGGATTATCAGTACAGAATTGGCCATCTGCATTTGAATGTACTGTACATTGGTGATAATGTGGTTCACAATGTTTTAGAATTTGGAAGCTGGGACAGGCCCTTTTAATTACATCCCCATACACTTAAATGTTAAATATATTCCCAGCAGTTGGTCTAGCAATCTGTTCTATAAAACTTCAGTAATCCACCTCTTCCAGACATCTGAGTCACATATGACAATTGTATCTGTGATAACTCCCAGCCATGGTAGGGCTGAGGGTATGGCCATAAAGCCATTGGCTGCTGCTGCAGGCGGAGTATTAGTGACTTGTGAGTATTTCATGTTTAGCTGCAAGCCAATCGGAAGTTGAACTGGCTGTATCTTTCAACAGATTGTAAAATATGGTGTTTTTGTATGAGCACAGCCTTATACATGGATTGTGTGTAACCATTGTTTCTTAATGAACTCAACCTGAAGCAACCAGTGGGCTGGTTTTCCCCTTAGAATTTTCTATCACATTGCATTATTGCATAGAGAAAAAGGGGCAGAGAGGAGGACACATGTCCTGTAGTTGCAGCTTCCCGAGCAGAGGAAGAGTTAAAGTCTGTTTTCCTAGCAGTTCAGGTTAGTTAATGGGGCTGGAGGAGGGGCCACTGTTTATAGCAGGGAAGGGAGGGGGTGTAGGAAGAATGGGCTTAGTAAATGTACCTTTCTACAGAAAAGCCCACCCTCCCTGTCTCTTTTCACAAATACACATTTGTGTTTGCTATCCATAGCTGGATTTCGATAGGAGCCATTTTATGAATGAGGAACCAATTAAGGGAGGCTGAAGACATGTTTGTATCTGTTATGATACACAGCAACACAGATAGCAGAAGCCTGATGAAGTAATCTTATAGTGACAGAATACAATGACTGTTACCTGTGTTTATCTTGAGCGCTAGATTAGTCCCATAAAACACACACACATTCTCTCCTAGGAAGGAAAATCATGGATGCCGGAAAGCATGTGCTCTTAATCTCCCTGCTGGCTCCTAAGTATGAGAGGTATTGTCCAAGTATGGCAACATATCCTTAACTGTAATGAGACCTCCGTTTCCCAAGTCTTTCATCTCGGACAATCTGTGGCTATACAGCTTCTGTGGAACAAGAAATGTGTGGCTGCCAGGCCCATGCCTTGCAGTTTCTGCACGTTAACATCTATGTATTAAACACACACACATGCTTTTGAGTCTTTTACGTGTAGATGTAGTAATGTACAGTAACGCTTCAAAAATAAGAAACGTCAGCGTTCTGCAACTGTGTGAACTGCAACAATGACATTCATGTGTTTTATTTTAATACACTTTGTATGTAGTAAATAGCGAATAAAAAGAGTATTGAAAGCATGTATGTGTATGAGCCTTTAGTCTGTCTTCACTCTCCAACCCTTTGTTTCACTCCTCTCCTTTTCCCCTTTTATGTCTTTTTCATTACTTTTTGTCTGAAGTGTCGGCACAAAACATTCTCTCTGTGGGTGGCATTAATAATTTTTTGTTTGTTTGTTTTCACATGACTACAGGCATACATACCTAGAGGGTGAGGTTTCTATATTTAGTGTAAGTAAGTATCTCTTTGTGGTGGAAGTCAGGCCTCTGTTAATGATTAGGTAAAGTAGCTCTAATGGTGTTATTGATGAAGAAAGTGCTTGTCCTGTAGTGTAGTGTCCTTGAAACATACACTGATGGCAGACAGGAACCACTTGTCACAGTGTGCCTTTCTTCTACCCAATTTAACAGTCTGCTTTGACCTTAATTTACCTGTGACTCTTGGGGTAGAGGTGTATGATGTGCACTACTTTGGTTTCCAACATCAGACACCACTGTCAGAGAATATTACTGTAAAATTATCAAAACAAAGCCAAATTTAGTATGTGTGCTGTGCGCACAGTGTAACATGTGACTTACGGCGCTAAATTTATAGTGTAAAAGTTGCACAGGCATTTTGGTGATTAAGTCACCAAACAGCTAATCATTTGCTTTGTGATGAATGTTATAGGGAAATTGGGTTAGGTACCATATATATGCTGTGCTGGATGTTAGGGATACAGAGAGTTGGGAGCATTATGAAGCTCTGAGGTTGAGTGGTGCATGTGTTTGTTGTGGCTGGTGAGTGTTGGTGGAAAGTTTAGTGCCCATTGCGTGCTATGTCCTGGGCTTGCCACGTTTGTTTTTGAGGCATTGCATTTCCTTGATTCATAAAAATGATCAGTTTTAACATTAACCTTCAGAGAACCCTTCAGTTTTAATTTTATCCACCATATAGCAGGGAGCTGGGAATCCCTCCGTCATTTCTTCCACTGTTACCTTTGTTTATTCAATGATATGCGGCAGATTTCTTACACTTTCTCCCATATCAGAGCCGGAAAAATCACACATTTCTGGGGATTCATGATCCTCTCATATTAAGGTAGCAGTGGCTATCCTGCTGGCATCTGACATTGGATAGGGTGAAGGGATCTCTGTGCAGAATTCCTTATAAAGCAAAATAATTTTTCTTTATTTTTTTTATTTATTGTTCGTTCTTAAACACTGTAAATATAATTAATCCGAAGTAACCTGTTCATAGCTTCTTGCAGTTGTGTAAATCACATCCCCACATTTATGGCCTCCTGCATACCCCTCTTATGATGACTCGGTGGTGGTGGTTTGTTTGTTTTTTTCTTCCTTATCTCCCTCCCTCCTCCCCCCAATATGAGATGAACACTGTTCAGGTTATTTGCAGAGTCTACTAACTCCAACTCAGACCAGTGGAAAGATTTTCACTTTATGAGCCCCTATTTATTTCATGGGAAACTTCCAACCTTGTGCAAAACAAGTGCATTGTTTTCCTGTCCTTTGAATTCAAACACGGAAAAAGGGTTTTGTAAATATTTCCAGCTAACCAATACAGCCCGTAGTTCTCATTGTGTGCCATGTGTTCCCTCTGAAAACTGGAACCTGTTTTGAATTTCGCATTAGCAATTAATTTCAGGCTGAATTAAAAATACATCCTTAAGTTTTGATTGGGTAAGGCCACATAGCTACTGGCATTTTTACTTGCATTTTTAACACTTGTAAAACTCAGATCCAACACATTTTCTTAGCGTTCAGGGAGCCTACAATCATCTCTAAAACACTACTAAAAACACTTTTAAGTGCAAAAAATAAACCAAGTAGCATTCCAGAAAATGGTAGGGCAATGGAATGCGAGGCAAGTAAATAGCCAGAGGCTATGGTAACACTGGTTTCTATTGTCTCACCTGTTTAGACATTTTACATGTGTTTAGAACTGTCCATGCGCAAAATCTCAAATATATAGTACTTTGTTCTTTTTCTGGGTGTACAGATTACTCAGTGAAAAGATTATTTATATATTAGATTGTTCTTTTATTCTTTTAAAAGTAATAAAATCATTAAGTGTGTATCTCTTTTTAGTATTTCTTGGAGGTGGATATGTTAATGTATAAATAATGCACAATATGTACTAAATCCTGTCCTGGGGATGTGCTTGTCCTTTTAATGGCTAGCTACACCTTGATACTACCCATTTTCTAGCTGATGTGTGGGGAGGACTGGTGAGCGGGAGTTGCTGGGTCTGTATTCCTGGTAACGCTGTGCATTAGCTCTCTGCAGCGGGCAGTGTGTCTCTGGTGGGTGGTGTGTTGTTGATGCCTCTGTCCTGTTGATTGGCTTAGCTGGAGGCTGTGAGTGTTAGAGGTCCCTGTGAGGGGGAAACTGAAACATACACACACACACATACATACACACACACACACACACACACACAAATGAAGTCATCACGGGCCAATCATTACTATTTGATAACAGATGCTTAACAGAGCACTTTGTATGGCCAAATAACAACGGGGTGGGTGGGAGTCATCGGACCTTGTAACTGCCAATCAGACAAGAGATTCCCAAAATCCCAGCCATGATAAAAACAACTCTCTGCTTAGGTAACATTCGTTAAGGTTATGTGCCAAACAAAGCCCTAATACACTTTACAACTTGATTTACATTTCACCCCATGTGCCTCTTTCTTTCTTTTTATATGTTATTCCTTCTTTTTGTATATTATACTTCTTTCTCTTGAAATAGCGAATACTTTCCTTTTAAAATAAATGTACAATAAATTGTCATTAAATACCATTGAAAGGCTCTGTTGTTTATCAACTCCAGTGTTTTCGGTGGCTACATTTGTTTAGCTTAGCCTCCTAGAATTCCACTCCTAAGTGTTTAGATTTCTCTTAATATTTATTGAGCATGTTCCTTGGCCTATTTGGCCTTTCTATACATACCAAAGTCTGAATGTTTCTGTGCTCCATCATGTTGGATTATCGTTAACTCCAGTTTCTCACTCTTGGTTCAATTGTTTACATTGATGGTATTAGACCTTTTGAATTTGTTTCCATGGTTCATATGTTTGCAGAATCATGTCTTGATGGTAAACATTTGTGTACAGGAGGTGATCTTATAGTATTTAATAGCACCTGTTGCCTAAATATGGAGGCAGCCATTTCTGGGCTGTATTGATATTTTATATGTATTTTATCAGTTTATTTTGGCGTAATGTCTCGTGAATACTAGTCATGCAGTGGCTGAGTAATGTGATTACTAGTAAATATGCTGCTACCACTTTCTGTAGGTAGGGGAACACATAGGGGTCGATTCAGTTATGCGAGTGGTTCCGTAGTAGCCTTGCATGCTATGCTTGTGCGCAGGAAAACTTCAGTTACGGTAATAACGGCTTTCATTTTTGCTCGAATCCTTAAGAGGTGTAATAGAAAATGAGCGAAGATCATTACCTAAACCACACGCGGAACCTTACTGTTCGATACTACAATGGAACCTTGGGGCTAATTGATTTGCCACATTTGAGTAAGTCATTTACTAAAGTAATTTTTACTTGTTTACCAAAACAGATATGGGGAAGTAAAGCAGGCGGTTCCTGCATTCCTGTTTAGTGGAAAAGGTCATCAGGAGTTTAACCTTTTCCTATCCCTCCAGGTATGTCACCTGTTAGTAAAATACTACAAAGCCTTCTTTGTGAAGCCTTTGTTTTCCAGCTCTTTAATAAGTGATTTTCCTCTTCCCAGAAGACAGTGGACATAGAACACAGAGAGGATAGGAGGAGGGCAATGATTTGTGGAGTTGTCTAGACACAGTTTACTGAACAACACACTCTACTAATCCAACAAGCATACTAAAACCATTGACTATACTAATGCTAAAGCCATTTATCAGAATTGTCTGGAAATAACAGAGCTCCTGTTAAGTAAATGATTAGAACAGCTATATTGTGGTTACCCTCTTGCTATGCTCTGAGGTTGTAGTTACATGTTTTACTCGCTTTGACACGATGTGCGTTTATGCACCGCTTTCATGGATATGTTTTGGTGCTGTGTGCATGGCCCTCCAGCTTTCAAAGGGGCCGCACAGAGGAAGGAGGGAGACCACTGTGCAGAGGAGGTCACGTAATGCGGAAGGGGCGCGACCTATTACCCACCGCTGATGTAAACACATGCAAAATATATTAAAACAAAAAAACGAAACACACACCATTTAGATGCAACAGCTAACATGACCCTTATTAGTGAGTATATTTATTTAGCATCCCAATAAGTCGTAGAATAAATATTTATGTGAGGTTCTCTGTTATGTATGTATTTTCCCCTCCACACACTCTGATTTTCTTACTTTCCCCTGAAATATTCAAACTCTATAAAAGGAAATTTATCCCTATATGCTAACAAAAAGAAGAAAAAAATCCTGCAAATAAAGTGTCAGATTCACTAGATTCAGGTATATTATACAATGAAAAAACGATTTTTGTGAAAGTGAGTCCGGTCATGTGGGGCAAAACACGTGTGTCCTGAAAGTGGTAATCTAATTTTACATTATTCTACTGTTAATACACAATTAACATTATGTTAAGTTTGATTTTTAAATTGTTTAATGGTATTGTAAATCAAAGGTCATGAAATCAGTTCTACTGTAGGAACTATAAGAACTGTTTTGTTTTTTTCTAAAGAGGAAATTGTAAAAAGCAGACATCTGTTAAATGATTTCTTAGCTTGTTACTTTCTGTGCTATGGACCATGGGTATGTGTATGGAATATCTCTTCTGACAAATGGATAGAAACCGCTACTAGTTACTTCATCAGCCATTTATATAGCGCCACTAATTCCGCAGCGCTGTGCAGAGAAGTCACATCTGTCCCTGCCCCATTGGAGCGAACAGTCTAAATTCCCTTAAAAACACACACACTCACACACAGGTCAATTTTTTTTTTATAGCAGCCAATTAACCTACTAGTATGTTTTTGGAGTGTGGGAAGAAACTGGAGCACCCGGAGGAAACCCACGCAAACACGGGGGAACATATAAACTCCACACAGATAAGGCCAAGTTAGTTTTTACCATTCCAGTTATTGATGTTGAGTTTCTTATGCAGTGACACCATCATGCTAAAGGAATTGGTTTTTCTAATTTGCATTTATGTTTCTTTCTATATTTCTGTCTTTGCTTGTTTCTTACTGTGCCTGTTTGTCACCTAATATTTCCCCACTGTATGGCGCTACTTTTGTGGCGTCTTATAAACAATAATATGTCCGCATAAAAATAAAAGTGCAAATGTTTATACACTTCATCAAAACTGAGCAAGAAGGAGGAAGTGTTTTGGATTTTTGTACTCGCGTTTGCTTTCCTAACAAATGCTACAAATCCCCCAACGTATAAGATATTGGCATGTTACCTTTTCTGTTGTGCTCTGGTTGAAAAAGTATTGTTTCTAACCAATCTGCTTGTGAGCTGCAGATGTGAACTGACGATATAGATATAGATATATATATATATATATATATATATATATATATATATATATATATATATATATATATATATATATATATATATATATATATATAATCTATATCTCAAGTGAGTTTAAAAAGATGGTAGTCTGGACTCGTATATTCCTCTCCCTCCATCACTTGCTACAATAGACATTGTCAGTATTTGACTTTATTACATCAGAGAAGCTTGTACATATTATTACAAATATTTAACAATGCCACCTTCCTGCAACTATCACTTCAGTGTGACCGGGTATGTAAGAAGATAATGCTATTTTGTACAGACATAGCATACAGCAAATTGTCTTAACACTGGGCGACTCTGTTGCCATCACATGCTGTACGATTTTTCTATGCACAAGGGTAGATTCAAAGAACAGAGCGGCCCGCACATTATTACCATAACTACGGTAACAATGCGGCTAATTGAATCTACGTCATAATGTTAACGTTAAACAACAAACCATTGAATAGTGTTACTTGCAGTAACATGGCTAGCAACATAGGTTGCTGTTGAAATATTGTAAATATGAGTTTGCCGTGGAAAAAGCAGTTTATACTGAATGATTGGTAACTGTTAGTAACTTGCAGAGGAAAAAAAAAACATACAGCTGAAGAGCACAGAGCTGCAAGTGATTGATAGATACCTTAACCTCAGGCCATGGATGCTGCCTGCATTGTGTAATATTTTTTTTTTTTTTTAAATGCACCATGCTCCAAATAAGAGCCAGCCTGGTTTGAGACGTTTCACAACCCACCGAGGCTGTTGGGAACTGGGGTAATGAACAAGATTGGGACACCTTGACTGGCAACTTTGCCGCTTCGGTGAGTTCCAGTATAATGGATCGGGGACCCATTTTCATTATCCAAGATATAGTAAAAAAAGAAAACACGAAAAACAGCATTATTGCTAAAATAATCGGGCTGTGAAGATTGTAAGCATAAATAAGTGTATTTGGCTCCCAGTTTTTTCTCACAACAATTCTTTAAATTGTCTTTTTTTGTTTAAATTACTTTGCCCCTATTTTGCACCTCAACTAAACTATAAGTGTGATGTGTTCCTGCCACCTCACAGCACAGCCTACCAATGGTGTTGATGTGCATCTGTTTTGCATGTTCTAGTCAGGCAAAGAGAAGGAAAGACTGCTTGACATGTACAATTTGAAATGCTCTTTAAAAAAAAAAAAAAAAAAAGCCCTCACTTTTTCAAAAGGCTTTTCATTTGTCTTCATAACACTTCTATTAACTTCTATTGTTAGGAGTGTATGTAGTTGCTACTATGTTGTAATAGACTGCAACTACTTACTGTTTCAAACCTTTGATTATTATTGATATAGCACCAACATCCTTCATAGTGTTGTACAAAGCCCAAACTATATTGCACTTATTGACTGTAATGCATTGATTTATTTTTTTTATTATTGTTTTTGCTAGGTTTTCAAATCTGTCCCTTTTTACCTTCTAGGGAACTTTTGTGGGTAGTTAAGTTTTAGGTCCAATTATTGAACAGTCTAGTTTGCCCATTTACATTATGAAGGCACTACTGTACATCTACAGTTCAGCGAGGAGGAGCTGTGTGTTTGGTTCTTTTCCTGCTATAGGGAAATGTGAAGCATCCAATCTTGTAAAAAAAACAAAACAAAAAACCCTTCTGATCTAATCTGAAACCAGATAAATAATTTAGCTGTCCTGAGCAAACGTCAGATATCTCTTCGCTCTAAGAGCATGTGACCTCAAGGAAGCGGTCTTGCTGTCACGCCAAAGCGATGAGAGATTGGCACATGCTGTTAAACCCACCGTGTGAGTAAGATAGATAGCAATATATTAATAGGCTCACACTGATGTTTTGGTGAAAAGGCGTTTGCTGGTAAAGTTCGCTTTCAAGTATTTACCATGTCAATAGGGCTGCACTGTTAGGGTTCATAGCCATTTGCATTTTTTTTAAATAACAAAGGGGTTTAAAGAGTGTAAATGCTACTAAAACACATGTGTACAGAAAACTATGGTTTCTAATGGATCTCTACTCGGTGAGGGTTTTTATACCGAGTTGCATTCCATTTCTTCCAGTTTTCAGAATGGATCTTTTTATTTTTGCTTTTCATCAATGGGTAAATTTATTGGGAATATATGATCTTTTCAAAGCTAGTATAAACACATGTCCAACAGGTTTGAAATGCCTTTAAAAATTTGTAGTGTTTTTTTTTTTTTAAAAAAACAACAAAATAAAAATGATGTAGCGGTAAGTTGGTGCTGGACAATATACTCTAGCTCTTTTGTGCAGAGACAGGTGCTTTTTTTTTTTTTTTGAAAAGGGGAAAACATTTTACTGTGAAACTTAAAAATACAGCATTAATAAGTAAGCCATGTTTGTTCCCTAGGTATATATATCTATCAATACAAGTAGTCATAGTTTTATTAACTGTTATATATGTATATGACAGTGTACAGTCATGGGCAAAAGGTTTGAGAATGACACAAATATTGGTTTACTGCTTCAGTGCAGTGTTCTTAGGCAAAATTGTGAGTGAGCCCAATCCCACCAATGCACATAGGCAAACCGATGGGGGGTTTCCTATTGCCCGGAAACCCCTCTCCAAGCCTGGGGCACTGTATAATTTAGGTGGCTGGACCCTGCCCCCGCTTCACACAGCTCTGCTTGAAAAGGGAGAGCTGCGTACACCTAACAGTGCATGCAGCATTGCCCATGTATATTATGGGGATAGGGAAAATTGGAGAGCAGCCAAGCACTGTCTAATATTATAGCAACGCCCCCATGCATGCTGGTCACGCCCACTGGCAGCGTGGTGTGGAAACCCCCCTCTACAAATCCTGCGTTTGCCCCTGATGCATAGCTTGCTCAGGAATGGCAGCAGGCAGGTGTGAGTGCATCTGCATGCACAGTGAGGGAAAGACTTTTGGAGGATGGCCTGGTGTCAAGAAGGCCAGCAAAGAAGCCACTTCTCTCCTGGAGAAACATCAGGGACAGACTGACATTCTGCATAAGGTACAGGGATTGGATTGCCGAGGACTGGGGTAGAAGGTAAAAGTAATTTAAGTAATTTAAATGTTTGGATACTGAGAGTTGTCTGAAGACTAATACATAAATTGGTGAGAAAGCTTCTTGGATAACCGTTTCCAAACTGATCAGAACTTTCAGCAGAACAATCTCGGACCATCTAGTGGTCCTGATATGAAGGCTGTTTGCTCAGTGGTCCCATTGTCAATGTGTTGGAATGACTTCAGTGTAAACCCTACAGTTTAAGGTTTCTTTATTTTACGTTTTAAAATCAAAGGGATTTATTTTGACTTATTGTTCAAGTTGTGAAAGCTCCAGTTTGTCTTTTTGTCCTACCTTTTAAAACTGCTAATAATTGTTGTTGCGTTTTGCAGTCCATTTCATTGTTTTTTTGTTTTCCCTATTGTTTTTATATTGATATTGATCATGTAACTATTTTACTTCCAGTGAGCAATGCAGTGAATGATGGTCTGGAAATTTAATTTGATTAATTATGTAATATTCATAATATTGGGGTGTTCTGCCTGTTTAACTCTGTTGTCCCTGAACAGCCAGTAGAACAGTTAATCCCAGGGATATTAGCTCAGATTTTATGTGGCAGACAGTCTGTGATCCAGTGTAACACTGCAGTGTGAATTTCATGTCCTGTTGTTCCCAGGTTTAGGGGGTAACAATAACTGTTCTTGTTAGATTCCAGGTGTATGGGAGTGGATGGGTGGGAGGAGTAGGTTATTTGAAGGTAATATTTTCCTAATCTGTCATTGGGTGGATTAATATGAAAGTGCATTCTTCTGATCCAGCGTGTAGCTCAATGCCCTATGAGGGTCCAGCAATGCTCTTACCGCTTGCCTATATCAGACAGTCGACTGTGCTGTTGATGACCCACCTGGGTGAATTTCTCATTCACAGCGTAGAGCCACACCCATAACCCAGACAATCCATTTTTCCCATGATGGCAAGGTAGTTATTGCTTTTGTGTACTATATCAAAAGGGGTAGGGCATGTCAGGGGTCTGTGAAGTAGAAGATCACTCTGAAAGATACGCAACATATACAGTTCCCATCGCCGTCATGTTTATAACCCCACTTTTTTTTTTTTTTTTTCTTTTCAGCAATTCCATCCTGTTCCTGTCACTTCTGCATAACTTTTATCACACAATGGACCTCATTTAGAGTCGGACGCAAAGTCTGTTTTAGGCGCAAGTGTCCAAGATGTAGGTGGATTTGGTGCTTTCTGCACATGCATAATAGTGTTTTTTTGTTGGATGCGCCTAAAACAGACTTTGCGTCCGACTCTAAATGAGGTCTAATAAGTTTAACACTCAGCCACAACATTAAAACCACTGACAAATGAAGTGAATAACATTGATTATCTTGTTATAATGGCACCTGTCAAGGGATGGGATATATTAGACAGCAAGTGAACATTCTGTTCTTGAAGTTCATGTGTTGGAAGCAGAAAAATGGGCAAGTGTAAGGATCTGAGCGACTTTGATAAGGGCCAAATTGTGGTGGCTAGATGACTAGGTCAGAGCATAACAGCAGGTCTTGTGGGGTGTTCCCAGTATGCAGTGGTTAGTACCTACCAAAAGTGGTCCAAGGAAGGACAACCAGTGAATCGGCCAAGGCTCATTGATGCGCATGGGGAGTGTAAGCTAGCTCATCTGGTCCAATTCCACAGAAGAGCTGTTGTACCACAAATTGCTGAAAAAGTTAATGCTTGCTATGATAGAAAGGGGGCAGAGCACACAGTGCATCACAGCCTGCTGCGTAGCTGCAGACCTATGAGAGTGCCCATGCCACTACCTAAAGCACCTACAAATGGGCACATGAGCGCCAGAACTGGATCATGGAGTAGTGAAAGTAGGTGGCCTGGTTTGATGAATCATTTCTTTTACATCATGTGGATGGATATGTGCATTGTTTACCTGTGGAAGTGATGGTACCAAGATGCCCTATGGAAAGAAGGCAAGCCAGAGGCAGTGTGATGCTCTGGGCAATGTTCTGCTGGGAAACCTGGCATTCATGTGGATGTTACTTTGAGACATACCACCTACCTAAACATTGTTGCAGACAAGTACACCCCTTCATGGCAATGGTATTCCCTGATGCCAATGGCCTCTTACTGCAGGATAAAGCGTCCTACTACACTGCAGAAATTGTTCAGGAATGGTTTGAGGAAGCAGGAAATGACAAATGCTTCAACGTGTTGACTTGGCCTCCAAATTCCCCAGATGTGGGATGTGCTGGAAAAACATGTCTGAGCCATGATGGCCCCACCTCGCAACTTACAGGGCTTAAAGGATCTGCTGCTAATGTCTTCGTGCCAGATACCACAGGACACAATTAGAGGTATTGTAGAGTCCATGCCTCAAAGGGTCAGAGCTGTTCTGGCGGCACATGGGGGCCCTATAGATAGAGATAAAGATATATATATATATATATATATATATATATATATATATATATATATATATATATATATGTGTGTGTGTGTGTGTGTGTGTGTGTGTGTGTGTGTGTGTGTGTGTGTGTATATACAGTGCTTTTTTTAGCAGCACCACATGCCGAGCAGTGCCATCACAACAAGCGCGAACGAAGCACGCATGCATCGGACTCGACACACAAGCAGCCCGCATGCACCGTTTTAATGATTTTGCCGCCGACTTGCTACACTCGACAGGGCGATTCAAGTCCATGTGGACCAAACATCAAATGATCAAAAGTTACTTTTAAAACTTGGAAAATGGTTTTGTCCACATGTCTCCACCTCATCATTCTTCTCCATCACCTCATCATTCTTCTCCATCACCTCATCCTTCATCTTCATCGCCACATCCTTAATCTCCATCGTCTTACTGTTCTAAAACCTCTCGATACACAACGTTTCTGCTAAACACCTTATCACTGTGCTCAATCAGTCTTCCTTGAAGGGGAGTATTCATAACCTGCACTTTCACATCACTGCTTCTCCGTACTCGTGAAAATGCGACATACAATTGTCCATGACCAAACACAGGCTCTGGTAAATAAATACCCACACGGTCAAGAGTTTGAGCCCTCAACTGGTAAATTTAGCCTTTACTACCCCTCCCACGGGGGGAAGGGAGGATGATGGAAGTTAACTGACTTCACTATTATAATTTTTTGTCAAAAAATGTCAGTATACCAAATTTCAGGTCAATTGGATGAGCCCTTTCTGAGAAAATAGTTTTTTCCACATACACACACACACTAACACGCGCCGCTAGGCTTATATATATTAGATATATCAGCATGAGGTGGTATCAAGGTTGTTTCTGGAATGTTTTAGGTTTCCATGAACAAAATATAGGTATTACTTTACCATATTATTCGGTTATATTTACTAACTCAATTTGTGACCCATTGTACCGGTGTTGCTCTGTCAGTCTTATCTTAATACATGAGCTGCATGAATATTACTGGAATTGTATGGGGGAAAGAAAACCCAAAGAACTGTCATGTGTTTGTTTTAGGTGCTGCCACCATCATCTGCTTCCTTTAGGGTGCATGATGTACCTTTGAGGGTATTTCTTGCAGCTGTGAGGGTCTTGCATTAAGTAATAAAGCTGATTCTAGCTTTGCTTGACTTCTAGTGGGGGACATTAGTCATTTTATGGTGAAATGCAGCGGGCAGATAAATATTGCAGTTAGGATATTTTGTAAGATATAAGGGACCGCATAATGTTTTGAATTCATATACATCTTTTTTTTCTTTGTAATGAATATATATTATTCTTGTGTGCCCCCTATTGCCCCCCTCCCCCCTTAGTCTTTGCTTTACTTGTTTTATCTCTAGAAAAATGCTGTGGCAGTGCAAAAACACCTGCATGCAGTGCAAGATTAAAAAGCAAGCAAATGTGATTTTTATACAGTGGACTGTTCATGTGTCTAATGTAGCAAACACTCCTGCACCTTGTCATAAAACTGCCAATAGGTAAGGTAACCTAAATAATATGGACTTTATGTTGATAAAGAATTCAGTATTGGTCAAACAATGCTGTTCAAGTAACTCCAGCTTTTCTTATGCGTGAGAAACTCTGACGGTGTGACTATACACCATATGCATCTATGCCTGCCATAACTTTTTAGACCCTTGTGTACTTGAACTTGTATTGCATATGTCCAGGGTGAATTGTCTATTGGGTACATATAAACAGACACATTCCCACAGACCACTTTACACAGTATGCTTCCTCACAGATGGGTCTGTTTGGCTTTGATTAAACATTAATCAGAAATCAATTTCACAGAGTGGCAATAGATTGGGTGTCTCCTACCGCAGCAAATAGTGGGCTATTATTAAACTTGAATAAATAGAGACTTGGCTGGGGACAGAGTTTAGACAGAAAGAAGGTGGCTGGATCATGACTGTTTATTAAGAAGTAACTCCGCTAATTAGTTTGTGTCATCAGATAGATTTAACCTTTTCATGACTTTAGTGGAACAACTCTGGATGTACGTGTAGAAAAAAATAAAACGATGTGTTTTAGTGGGTGACTTGCATATATTCAGTTAACGTCCCCGCCCCCCCCCCCCCCCCCCATTCCTTCGTTTCAGCTAGTTATATATGTGACAACTGAACAAGCCAGTGTGGTCAATAAACAAATTGGCTCAGTATTACTGTGTGAGTTCCAAGCATTGATCTCCTTAAAGCAATGATGTGATCACCACGTGTGTGGATACCAGAAGAAAGTTTGTTCTCAATCATGGAACATTCCTGAGCACGTTATCCATTTCAAACAAGAAAATAAAGGTTTATGTCTAGAGAAAGCAATCTTTGCATTTATTCTTTGTAACGTTCCCTTGGTTTTTGTTTTTTTTGTTATGTAGAAGAAATCCTCATACACAGTGGTTGGCATGAACATTTGTAATGGCTATTATTGCATTGGATAGAAGTCATAACAGTGGTGTGATTGAACCATTATTTTTGATTCCAGTCTGCTGTTGAGAGTTGCGCAGACAACAGTGTCAGTTTATCATCAATTTGTATCCCATCTTATAAAATGTTAAATATTAAATATATGGACACTGTATAAATAACGTTAACTATAAATTTATAAATGTTGCGTTCAACAGAACTGTTCTCCATGTCGGTTTTTGATCTTGCTGTAGTTTTTGCATTTGCGGTAAGTAACTAGCATTATTTATAGTATTTGGCAATATAAAAATTTATGGTCTTCCAGCAGGGAAGCTATATTAAAGAGATGATAAACTTCATGTGTCAGCATATTGTTAGAGGATAACTATGGAGTTAGATGAGGGATAATGATCATAATAATACAACCACAGTTACCTGTACTTCCTCATTCCTTATGGTACAGCGATGTCTTCTAGACTGCAGGAAAAAGAATCTCCTGTTTAGGTTGGACTTTACTGGCACTGCTGCAGTGTTATAAATCACTGGATTACCTCCATGGACTGCTCCACCTATAAAAAGGGCTCATTTACTGTACTACTGGTACACTGCAGCTTTACTTTGCACATCTCTACTGAGTTAACACTTAAACCTCTAAACTATGATTGTGAACTAGATGTAGGCAAGTGAAAATTGTGTTTTCAGCAACACTTTGAATTGCCAGACACTGGAAGTGGGGCATGAACTGGAGTGTGGTTTGTTGCTGGTGCAGTACCGCTCTGTACAGCAGGGTCAGTAATCTGTCACCATGTGCGACTTCCCACACCCGGTCTGTAGGGGGGGAAGGAGTAACGAAGGGATGTTCTTCCTGCACGTTTTATCTTGGTCTCCTTCTCACCGTCGGTAAACAACTGTTACTGACCGCTACTACTGGTGTCACCTTGTCACCCACGAGGCACTCACTGACTGCGTATGCCAATGGCGCAGTAGTTATAGGAGAATTAGGGTGCCACCACTAGGCTCCTTTGTGGCACCCAGACCAGTGTATGTCTGGGGTAGCTGGTATAGCTGCTGTCCTACCTCTTTGGCAGAATCTTCAAGCAGTGATGGTTTGTTGCTTAAGAGTCCTCCTGACAAGGACATTTACACACCCATTATTGTACTGGTGGTGATCCAGAAGTCAGATGGAAAAGGATGCAGTACATGGTCAAACAGTCCTCCTTTTAAACAGATTTACACACATACTCTAGCAGGGGGTAAACCAGCCCCCTTGATTCTAGCTGGCACCAAAATGTCTGCTAACAATTGGATAATTTAACATCAAGATATAATCTAATCTTGCATCTAACACAGTTTAACTTTCTCACCAACCTGATTTCCTCAAATTTGCTGTCTATATTATTAGGTTTCCTGTCTTTCTAACAAAACATGGGGACAGGTAAAGACCACTTGCTGGACTTTCAGGCCAAACCAGGTGTTTGTCACTTCTGAGATGAAAAGAATTAACTTAATTTAGGATTTACTTTCCTCCTTAATTACACAAACACATTTCCTCCACCATGGCTACTGCATCAGTAATTAGTACATTCCCATTACACAAATAAAACACAGTATCAAAATCAGTACACTTGCAATGATATAAATTTGTGCACTGCGCTAATAATTTAAACTTATAAATAACTTAATGTATAAATGTGATCCAGCCACACAATGTATCCCCAGATTTATTCAGCCAAGCCATTATATCACTCTTGACAGCAACTAGCTGAAATACTATTTACATTACTCAAATGGTATTTATCCTTGGCAATTGAGCAGTCAGTTAGCTTCTGAATAACAGGGTTGCTCTTCAAGTGACAATAATTTGAAGACTCCTATTTATTTGGTAAGAACCAGATTCCGTTGCTGGTGATATACCGTGCTGACATCACCTTGATGTCCGGCTCCACATGTTGCCAGTCATTGCGATAGGAATTTCTGCTAATTTTTCTGCACACCTCTACAGCGGCTTGATGCTTAGTTGCCCGAAATCGGAAACAAACAGAATGCACTTGTATTTTAAACTTAATTAACAATGTATGGCAGATTCACAAATTGGAACATATTACTAGTATCATTTAATGACCGTCCCAACCAATTTTTTGTCAACCTGGCAGTCCTGGTGTAACTATTTTGCTTCTTGATTTCTCTATCTCACACCTTAAATGTTTTGTAAATGCCTTGAGAGTTCATACTCCTCCACAATTATAATCTTTCTTCTTCACCCATCTTCTCTTGTCTTCCCCATGCTAACACACTCTCAGCTTTTCCTCACTCTTTTGTACCTCCCCTTCCCTCTGTTCTTATCCCGGTCATAGGTTGCATTACAGACTCAGTTCATAAGTCAATATTGGCATTGATTCTCATCATATTGTTTGCTCTTGAGACTTTTTGTCTTATTGCAAGTTAAAAACTATATGTATACTTTACTGTTAACCTCATTAAGCATCCACTTTGAATTACAGTGTCTCTCTTTGTATATGCTCCCAGCCCCTCTTCCGTACCTGTTTTGGAAAAATTCACAATAAAATTTTATTTACAAAAAATAAAATAAAAAAAAATTCCTGCTATAATATAACATTGGCGCGATGTGTCTCCGTGAGCGTTCCAGAGAGACATCACGCTGAATTGAATCTCCCGCTAAGTGTTCCATAGCAAAGATTAGTCCTTTAATAAATGCAGACTTCAGACATTATTTGTACAATTGAATGAATATTCTGATTGGGGGGAAAAGGTGGTTGGTTAGTATGCTTTAAATTAACTGATAAGCTAAATGCTGTTTTATTAAATAAAACAGAACTCGAACTTCTTATTACACCACTCTGTAGCAAAATGTATGTTTCTCGAATTGTTAGTATTTCATCAACATATAATATCACTGAGAATAGTATCTCTGTACACTGTGGTCTAGACACACTACATGTGGTTGATATCAAAAGTGTGCAGCTTTTTGCTGCTATAGAGTAGGAAAAAAAAAACAACCATACTTTTCAAATTTGTGTTACACATTTTCCCTATAATTTTTCAGGAGCTGAAAGTTAATTTGACTAGCCGCTTTACTAGCCCATTGCATATTAATTCACGTTTCCACTGACAGAAGGAAGTAATACATCAGCTGCTGTCAGTCTATTAAATGCAGAATCTGGGAGAAACACAAAGGGACAGATTCTATAGTGTTGGCACTTGTGTTGAAAGCTTCCGGTTGTGTGTTCATGTGATCCTGTACGGAATGTGCAGAAATATTTTCTGTGTGAAGTTGAGCGAGAGATGTCTCTAGGCCAGGGCAGCTCTGAAAACGGCTGTTCTGTTTTTTAAACTGAGAAAAATTGCAGCTCTATTAAAGTTGTTCAATTATAAGTTTCCCTTTTTCATGGTGCTATTTAAATACAGCAGTTGAGCATAACAATTTTAAAGGGATGTCTACCCCAATATCTGTTTCCCTCTTAGTACCAGGGACTAAACCAGTTTGGATGAATGTATCCACTTCAATTGGCTTCCTACTCACATTGTAAGTTCTGCAGAGATTTGGTGGTATTGTCTCTACCTCTATTCTCTGGAACCCTAGTGCGATTAAACATGTTCTAGGTGGACACCCATAAATCCATAAAAATTAGGAGCTTCCCTACCCTCTATTGCCTGGTATTGTAAAGTAACTAACAAGTAAGCCTAGTGCTATATATGACTACTTCATATGTTTATATCCGATCAGGTTTAGCTAAAGCTGGATACACATCTATGCAGTTATTGCGCAGATCACACGATTCACTACTGCAAGGGTGTGTACACTCCCATGATCATTTTTTATCGTACCAAAAGACATCACATCTGTTGATTTATTTTTTATTATTTTTTTTATAAACTTCCTAAAAATCCTAATCAACGATGGAACAATGTCAGACAAAAGTGGCAGTGTGTGCACGTTCACGACCAGCAGTGTAGGCAGATCTCTATAGCGTGTACAGAGTCGCAATCTTTTCAGCAGATGGTTATGAGAGATGATCATCACAAATCTGAAAGTAAATTGTCCCAATTCATGCCTACACACTTACACAATGATGGTGAAATAATATGTGAAGATTGCATAGGTGTGTAACCCAGCTTAATATGTGGTGAGACTAAAATTATACAACCAGTATTTAAATACATTGCAATGTAGTATACTTATGAGGATAATTGTCACTTGATCATTTCCATCTCCATACTATAAAATAAACGTGTGTAAGATGTGACTACTTGGCTGCTGGTTAATAGTGGGCATGTTTTCCTGCCGCAATGTCCTGTGTTTCCCATTGATAGTAAGGCTTGCTCTCGGTGGTGAAAGAGTTAACAGTCCTTCCACAAGAAAGAGCTTGTTTACTCCTTTCTGCTCTGAATAACACATCAGTCACTAAGCTCCTCCTCCCTGGCACTGATTGGGCGAGGTGGAAACCCCGCCCTTTCTCCGCAACCCTGTCTATTGGCGGAAGATTCTGTCCATTACTGTGGCATCTCACAAAGATGCAGCATGTACGTCCCTGCCCCAGTCAATGCTCGATGATGCCGTTATACAGATTGTGTCTCTCCCCCCTCCAGCCCCACTACACCCTGTGCTGTGTGCTGAGCGGGTCCTCTCATAACCCCTTCATGCCTCACATGTACAGAGGTGGTGTAAATCTGATGGTGTCACTGTGTAGTAGTGCTCCGGTGCCAGGCGGATCCCTCATTCATTTCTGTAGTCAACAGATTATTGTAATCTCCTCTGCTCTAAAGTGTTTACCCTGCGATTGTTACACGGCGGGGAGGGGGAGAGCGCGATACTCCACACACAGGTTCATCTCAGTCCTCTGCATTCTACACTCCTTTCTGTGTTTATATACAGTCAGATGGATTGTCGCACTGTATGTGCCTCACACATGAAACATGGGAAATATATATATATATATATATATATATATATATATATATATATATATATATATATATATATATATATATATATATATAATACAGACACTCTAGCCTGATTTCCCAGCAGCTAGGGGGAACAAAACAAATAATTGCTGCTGCTGCTTGGGGATCTTGTTATACACACAGACTTGATCACAGAACACTGGCTCCTACAGTCGGTCACTGTGACTAAGCACTACTATACAAGGTATATTTTAGACTCCATAGTATGGGAGAAAAAAAGATTTATCTCTATATTTTAAGTCCTAACATTCCAGGTAATGGATCATATCTATGTATTTGAGATAAGCACTGTACTGTATCTAAAATAATATACTGTGCATGCACTGTAATATATATATATATATATATATATATATATATATATATATTCTAAAATCTGAATTGGGTTCCTGTTTCAGCAGTATGGAGTGATTATATTGCTTGTGATACAGGAGATGGCACATAAATTATTAGTGACAGAGCTTGATGGAATATATGGTGTGGAGTGCAGCAGGAATTGACCTGCTGGATGCATCTCACTGCAGCATTGGGATCATGTGCGTGTTTATGTACATAAATAGACACCAACCATTCCAGAGCTGTAGATTTAATGGTGGGTAGTACATGTGTGTGTATGTAGATATGTAGATATATAGATAGATATATATATATATATATATATATATATATATATATATATATAATATATATGTAGAGATATATAGATATAGATAGAAATATAGTCTCTCCCTCTCCCTCTCCCCCCTTTATTAGATATTAGGACCACCTGTGCTGCTGCTTGTTGTTGCAAATGTCTGGGCAGCCAATAATGTGGCAGCAGCTCAATGTATGAAAGCATGCAGACATTGTCGAGACTTTCACTTTTTGTTCAGACCAATCACCGTAATAGGGAAGATATGTGATCTAAGTGACTTTGACCCGTGAGTGACAGTTTGTGCCAGACGGTGTGGTTTTAGTATCTCGGCTACTGCTGATCTCCTGGGATTTCCATGCACAACAGCCTCTAGAGGTGTCCCAAGTTTAGTCCTCAAGGGCTACCGACAGTTCATGTTTTCAGGATTTCTTTAATCATGCACAGGTGAGTTAATCTATTTAGCTGGGGCTGTAATTATCCACCTGTTTCTACAGACGGTAATCCTGAAAACATGACCTGTTGGTTGCCCTTGAGGACTGAACTTGGACACTTCTGCAGTGGTATGCAGAAGAGTGTTTCTGACTGCTCAGTACATCAAACCTTGAAGTAGATGGGATACAGGAGCAGAAGACCACACTGGGTTCTTCTCAGATCACCAAAAACTAGATAGTTGAAGATTTAAAATAATGTCACCTAGCATCTCGATTTCTGTTACGACATGCAGATGGTAGGGTAAAATTTGGCTTAAACAACATGGATCCATCATGCCTTGTGTTAACTGTGCAGGCTGGTGTTGGTGCAATGGTGTTTGGAATGTTTTCTTGGCACACATTAGGCCCCTTAATACCAACCTTTTAAGCCTACCTGTATATTGTTGCTGACCATGTGCATCACTTTATGGCCAGTCTACCCATCTTCTGTTGGTTTCTTTCAGCTGCATAATTTGCCAAGTCACAAAGCACACATCGTCTCTAGCTGGTTCCACAAACCTGAGAATGAGTTCTATCTACTCTAATGGCTCCACACTCACCAAATCTCAATTCAATAGTGCACCTCTGGGATGTGGTGGAACGGGAGATTCCGTACCATGAAAATGCAGACGAATTTTCAGCAATTGCATGATGCTACAATCTCTAAAGATTGTTTCCAGTACCATATTGTATTTGTGCCACAAATAATAAGTATACTGGGGGCAAAGGGTGGTACTACCCAGTACTAGTAAGCTGTATCTAATATAGTGGCTTTGAGTGTATATATTAGATTTTTTGCTTTTTTTTAAAGATGCTGCAGAGGTGCTCATATTTCATTAATGTGGGCATTATTAGATTGCCTACACTCGCCTCACACGCTTTCTTTCCGCAAACTACCTGTTGGATCCTCTTCAGTCTGGCTTTCGTTCTCAACACTCCACAGAGACTGCGCTGACCAAGGTTGTTAATGATCTGATCACTGCTAAGACTGAACGCCATTACTCTCTCCTAATTCTCCTTGATCTCTCGGCTGCATTTGACACCGTTGACCACTCTCCTCTCATACAAACGCTGCAATCCCTAGGTCTTCAAGACACAGTTCTATCCTGGTTCTCATCTTACCTCTCTAATCGCTCTTTCACTGTTAATTTCTCTGGAGCCACCTCTGCTCCGCTTCCCCTATCAGTTGGAGTACCACAAGGCTCGGTGCTAGGTCCTCTGCTGTTCTCTATCTATACCGCTTCTCTTGGAAATCTAATAAGTTCCTTTGGCTTTCAGTATCATCTCTATGCGGATGATACCCAAATCTATCTATCCTCTCCTGATATCTCGACATCTGTGTTGTCCCGTGTAACTGACTGTCTTTCTGCCATTTCATCTTGGATGGCCTCTCGTCAACTCAAACTTAATCTTTCTAAAACAGAGTTAATAATATTCCCACCCGCCAACAAGAGCATACCTGACATTTCTATCTCTGTTGATAACATGACCATAAATCCCACCCCACAAGCTCGCTGCCTAGGTGTAATCCTTGATTCACGCCTATCCTTTGTTCCCCACATTGACTCTATATCTAAATCATGTTACATACATCTAAAGAACATTTCCAGAATCCGCACATATCTCACACAAGACACTGCTAAAACCTTAATTCATGCACTAATCATCTCCCGCATTGACTATTGCAATTCCCTCCTTACTGGTCTTCCCAAAAACAGACTCAAACCCCTAAAATCTATTTTGCATGCTTCGGCAAGACTGATTTTCCTTGCAAATAGCTATTCCTCTGTTGAATCACTCTGTATGTCTCTACACTGGCTGCCTGTCTTCTACCGAATCCAATATAAAATACTTTTACTAACCTACAAGGCCATCAACAAAGCTGCACCAACATACATCTCCTCTCTTGTCTCAAAATATCTCCCAACTCGGCAACTCCGTTCTGCAAAAGATCTGCGTCTCTCATCCACCCTCATTACATCCTCCCATTCCCGGTTACAGGACTTTTTTCGGGCTGCACCCACTCTATGGAACTCTCTCCCTCGCACAATAAGACTCTCCTCTGTTCTACAAACTTTCAAGCGTTCTCTGAAAACCTACCTATTCAGACAAGCTTATAATATTCCTCAACCACCATCTTAACCTCACTACCTTTAGCCTGTTACACAATTTCACACAAGACAACTACCCCCGGACCAACATTGTTGTGTGACAGGATCATTTAGCTTATGAGTCACCCTACCTTTGCAGTCTGGCTGGGCCAAGATGCAAAATGTATACTTAACCTCATGTGTCAATCTCCCATTGTCCCATAGATTGTAAGCTTGCGAGCAGGGCTTTCTCACCTCTTTGTCTGTTTTACCCAGTTTGTTTATTAGTTTATTACGTTTGTCCCCAATTGTAAAGCGCTACGGAATATGTTGGCGCTATATAAATAAATGATGATGATGATGATGATTGGGAGCTAATTTATAATTTGTAAATAGATATTTTCTGGAAAGCCTAATAGCTTCCAGCAGACTGTATATTAGAAGTATGTGAGCTAGCTGTTGAACTCCATGTCCAGCCATCAGGGCATACTTGGACTCCATAGCAGTAGAACTATGGCTTTCCCACTTCTGCTATAAGCGGATATATACCAGGGTGACATACAGGAAGAAACTCCTGCTGCAGAACACAGTCTAATGCTGACATGTCAGTCGAAGTGCTGATAGCTGATGTGAACATTCCAGCGAGAAGTTACATAATGAAGAGGAATGTTGTTTTGTTTCCCAAGAGGTTCTGCCCTTAATAAGGCCATTTAATAACTTTTTACCCTGTATGTTTCCCCAGAGAGGAGAAGCAGCTAATGGTAATGTGATGAATGATCAGTACATTTGGAACCTGTCGATGTGTGTGCTGAACCTGTTTAGATTGCTTGGAAAGTGTAATTAGCTGGCAGTATTCTTGTTGAACCTTTTTCATAGAAATCTTAAAGTATTTCTCCTTTCCTTCACATTTATCTCTTTAGTCCGTAAAGCTGCATGACATTTTGATTTACAGAAGGACTTTTTGTTGGGCTTCCCTCTTGCAATAAAGTGCAGTATACCAAACAAAAATATCCTGTTTTTCATATTTATTTTTCCCTTTTCCCTTTGATTTCTATTTTTCCACTACCATATAAATGCCTGCATTGGTGTACATTGGTTCTGTTATATTTAAAAAATCAGAACTGTCTGTGAAAACTTACCATACACAGTACTTGAGGCTTGTAATATAGTTGTAATAGAGTTTTGCTCATTCTTGCATTCAGTCTGCCTAGGCTTTTTTTTTTTTTTTAAATAAAAAAAAAAAAAAACAACAAAAAAATCTTCAATTAGACATAGGTGTCAAGCACAGTTGGTGGGTTTTTTACTTTTTTTAAAAATTTTAAGTGTGGAAATTAGAAGTGAACGCGTCCTCTTAGTCGTAACTGCATACAATGAGAAAACTACTGCTTTTTTGACATTCTAAAGCGAAGTATCAGAATTTCTGATTGTTGTATCTAGGCTGCAATTTATTGGGACTTTTGTTTGTTCATATAATATTGTCACAGTTCAGAGCATATTATCTAGTGTGATGTGTAGGGTATTTAGAGATTTGGTGCTGTTAAATGTAATTGATCCTTTTCAAAGGAAATTTCTGTTTATCCCCCTATCCTAAAATTACCCGTGTATTCCTTTCCGTGTGATCCCGCAGAGCAGTTGATGATAAAACGGTTTATGATAAACAGGTTTGTTTGGACCTTCCAGTGGCAATGTATCTGTGTTAATCCTTTTGTTTTTGTCTAGATGTACTGTAGTGATGATCAATTTGTAACTTGTGGTATTAATAGACCAGAGCAAACTATATGAACGGTCTTTGTGGTTTCTCTCGGCTTTAGATATAGTTCTGTACGTGTGCATTATTGAGAACACTTGTGATGCGGAACATATAATTCTGCCACCCTTAGGTAAAGATATGACTTCAAATCTCTTGTTGAACTTTTATCATCTTCTGAAAACATGTCTTTCACCAGACCTGCATGGATGTAGTTCCTAAAATAAATAAAAATATTTTGTATATATGTGTATAGTCAGGAACAACTGTGCTGAATTTCAGGCATATAGTCAGGTGTAATAATCCATACACCAGTATGAATACAAAACAATTGAATATTTGCTTCTTGTCCACATTTTATAGTTTTCTTCATCCCCTTATATATGTAATGACTTGTGTATGCTATTGTAAGGACTCTTTGCCATTGACTGTAAGACTATTGCCTTTGCGTGGATAGTGTATAGTTCCATTACTTTAATTCTATTTTCTTCACAGTCTTTTGGGGCTGGTCCTAAAAGCAATATTTAGTTCTTCTAAAATACTTATTTTTGGACAGTGGTAAGATCTTCCAGCACAACACAGAGTGCTGTGGCTGATGTAGCTTTCATTGTAGCACTCTGACTTTCTGTAAAGCCACAAAAGCCAACAACACTAATTTGTGCATTAGGGGTGAAAACTCTCCCTCCCTATAACACATACCCATTCTAGCACTACACTCTTACAATAGGCAGGCATCCATAGATCATGTCAGACTACCTGTGTAAAGTTGACCTAGTGCAGTAGTAAGAAGAGAAAATAGGACTTTCCTGCCCCTTTTGCATTGTACATGGTATATTGGTAAACCTATAAACACAAAGTAGGGGCAATTTTATGGGATTGTTACTGCAATGTGCATTTTATGTTTAAAAGGGAGTGGTTGTAACTGTTTATGTTTGGGCTTGTTCACCAAGGATCATACTTACCAACTTTTGCAGCCAGCTGTCTGGATGGGGGCTCGATCTTGGGGGCGTAGCCACATGAATCACACTGTTAGGCCATACCCCTGTCAATCTTTGCCCATTTCAGCCTGCCTGTGGGTGGGGGTGGGCCAGGATGACGCTTTTAGCCCTGCCCCCACCCGCTTCGCAAACGAGGTGAGCTAGACCCGGGAGTCTCCCAGACATTCCGGGAGAGTAGGCAACTATGCCAAGGATGTGTCTTTATTTATTTTATTTTTTTTAAATTTTTTAAAAGCACTTTTTCCTTCCCTTCCTTTCCTCCACCAGCTTATTGTGGTAGTCTTCTCAAATTGAAAATGTCGAGTAAATGATCCTGCATTGGGTGTAGGTATTAGACAGAGGACTGCATTTGCCCAGCCATATTTTTGTGTTGAATTTTTGAAGAATAATGTACTTTGCATTATTTTTCCTTATATGTGAGTCTTCTCATAATGTCTTTGCTAAAATGATTAGGAATACCAGATGTGACAACACAAGTACAGTGATTTTAGGGCAGGTGTGTGTGTATAATATATATATATATATATATATATATATATATATATATATATATATATATATATATATATATATATATATATATATGTATGTGTATGTATATATGTATATATACATACACACACGCAATCACAGGGAGAACATACAAACTCCACACAGATGATATAGATATATATATATTTGAGTGTATACGTAAAGATATAGTGAGAGAGACAGATATCTAGCAGCCACTCTAAGTGCAATGCATGTTGCAGTGAGAATGGTGTATGCGACGTCAGCGTGTCTGGAGGAAATCAAGACCGGTCATGTGATTTCATTCTAGACTCCTAAATACACATCACGTGGTGTCACATTGTGCCCAGGAGCTGCTGTTCCCAGCCTCATCCATTGATACCCGTGTCTGCATACACTAACAATACTCCATTCATCATTCATATCGCTTATTCCTTTCTCACCCACTCTCTGTATTTCTCCATGCTTTGTCCCTCATAACCACCCTGACATTCCTGGATTTTTCATTTGCAAGAAGAAGACGTGTAATGAAACTTGTGTTCTCACCTTGTGAAGTCCTTGAAACACTTCCATCTAAATTTACTACTTAGATTCCAATAAACTGCCCCATTATTACTATTATTGTCATTTATTTATATAGCGCCACTAATTCCGCAGCGCTGTACAGAGAACTCACTTATCAGTCCCTGCCCATTGGGGCTTACAGTCTAAATTCCCTAACACACACACACACGCACACGCACACACGTCAATTTGTTAGCAGCCAATTAACCTACTAGTATGTTTTTGGAGTGTGGGAGGAAACCCACGCAACCACGGGGAGAACATACAATCTCCTCACCCCATGTCCAGATGTGAAGAACTGTGATTGTGTTCTAGGGCCTTCAGAAATGCAGGATATTTATTATAGAAAAGCATTTACAGGCACATTCTGTTCTGTTGCAGGAGGCAGATTCCCTGCTAAGTTACAGCATTGCTGCATTAAGTCCTTACACTACGGCCACGTTGTCCATTGAACAGGCAATAATTGCTTACTGACATTGTCAGGACCTAAATAATTAGCATTTTCTTACATTTTATTACAGTGCTTTAAGTCAGGAGAAAATTACAATTCCATAAAACAGACTGTAATGGAAACCCCGCTCACATTCACCTGATCTTTGCAATTCCATCAGTCATCGCTCATTCATTAGGGCGTATTTATATCATGTGTTCTGCTATTGTCTTCACAGAAAGCGCACCGATCCTTTCCTGCTGATATTGCAGCATTATCGGCCACATATATTGTCTTGAGTGCAATTAATCACTTTGTTTACCTGTTGTGCATAACATTTATTTTTAATGTCTGCTTTTTTGTGTTAAATTTTTGCTTGAAATGTAATTTGTACACAAACGTCCTTGAACACATGTAGTGCAATGTTTCACCTTGTAAGGACTTTTGTTCCTGGGAATTATTATTTTTTTTAGGTGTGAGCAAGGCATCTATATGATCTTAATTATATAGAGGGGTGTGTTTCACTCCACAATCTGTCAGTATACAGTTAGAGACCCTGTTTCTGTGGTTCTCTGCTTGCCTTCATTCCTCTCCTCGCATCATGATCCTGCTTGTCACATGCAGCCCTGCCTTAATAAAATTACATGAATAGGCAGGTTACTAATCAGAATACTTATCTCCTGAAATAATCTGTGCTGCTTTGAACATTTCAATGATCGAATTGTCTACAGGTTTTTTTTTATCACGGTCTACTTAAAAACCAGAGATATAATGGACTCACATGAGATGAAGACTGGATACAAAAAGGTGCTCTGACAATGGGTCAAACACACCTAAAATATATAGTTACCTTCCAAATTTCTGTCTTCAGAAGCTTCCTGACACTGTTTCTCTGCTGCCACCCTGTCATGAGTGACAAGTGTCAAGACACTGTGTGACATAAAAGCTCTTGTAGATTAACCAGACAAAATCAAACTGCCTTTAGGCATGTTCCGAGGTTATGTCCCCCACAGACTCTATGTAAAAATTGGTTTTGGGTGGCGAACCTCTCAGAGACATTAACCTGTTTAAAATGTGAGAGAGTTAAGTACCCTCACCTCTGTTTTTTTTTTTTTCATTGGAGAGTGAATTATTTTCTGCGGGACTGGCATATGAGTTGTTGTAGATTGTGTGTGGCAGATAACTTTAGAGCCGGTGCACGCTCGCTCAGTCTGGAAGAATTGCTTTGGGATGCTTTGCTAAGCTAGGAGAAATCAGTCACTTTAACTTCTCATCAAAAACCCTGACTGCATCCCACAATAACTGCTGCAGAGACTAGACATGCAGGATCCACCCAGCCCCTCTTCTGCTCCACTTTCCCCTCATCGTAATGAGTGCTGATGTGAGCTACAACCCACTGCTCCATTTCCTAAGCACAAAAATTAAATGGCTTGTCCATTTCACAACAACTAAAATAATTAACTGTGTACATTTCTCGATCTGTGTATGGAGTGCACTTATTTTAGTTATATAGGCTTTTGAAGGATTGTGTAACATATTATTGTGCCGTACGCTATTGGTTTTGTTTGCCTATTATTTTCTGCTGCTGTTTACATCTTTTATGCGTTCCCCTGCATTGGTAATGACCAACTCATTACACACAGGAAGCTTGGTACAAGGAGGAAGGAGGTGTATAAACAAAGAACGGATTCCGTTGTTTGTGAAGTTAATCTCAGAATAATATCACTTTTGTATTTTTATCTTCTAAGCGTTGTACCTACTTTCTTTCACTTTTCTAATTCTGTGTCTGCAGCCTCAAATGACCCAAGAGTGTAATATTAAGTTTTAAAAACATCTTGAGTCATTGTTATAACTGCAGGCACACCCTTCCGTTAATTCTGAGCGGTGTGGCTACATTTGCCTTTGTTAGCTTGCCAGGTACAAACTTTTAGGAAATTTTTAACAGCATTTGTGTATGCAGCAATTAAAGTAAACACATTGGAGGCAGCCGTTGTGAGCTGAACCAATGTTCTGGCTATAAATTAACCAGGAACAAGCGACATGGCGCACTTTGTGCTTTTATGCCTTGGCAACTTTTGTCTTCCAGCGTGCCGGCAAAATTTTTTTCAAGCCCAGGTGTGCCAGTTGTTGTATATACATTCCTGTCAAAGTGTTCTGGTATACCGCCACTACTTCTACTGCGTTCATTGTATAACTGTAACATTTCATTCACTCATATTTTCAATAAATAAACACACGAACAAAAATGCCACACAGTTGTGTTCCCAGTTCATATTATGCTACATTAGGCAGCTGTGTTGCGACTCTCTTCATAAGTCATCAGTTCCGCAACATGACCTAGGAGGGACTGCTGCGCGTGCGCAGTACTGCAATTTTGGCGGTCTCCAGCTTTAGTGTAAGCTGATTCGGCATCCCAGACAGCACAGTGCTGCGTTCCATGTCTGGCTCGTGTGCCATAGGTTGCCGACCCCTGTTCTAGAGTATTAAATGCTGTTTGTATGTAATGGGTCCACTTTAACGAATAGTGCAAAACCTGGAGGTCATTTACTGCAGGTATACCTGGGTGTCAACCTAGTGCATGGGTTGTGTAGCAAAATTGGTGGTATTGATGGGGTCACTTGTTCTCCTTCTATCGCATCACCCTCTGTACCTCTGCTACTGACGTTAGGCATTTCCATTTCTCATTGTCCTGTAAAATAACTTGTTCTGCATTAGTTATCTATGTGTAATTTGTAGATGTCTGGTCTTTGTGGAATTATGTTTAGTTTAATAATGTATTATGTAATATATTATGGATCATTGGTCTCTGTGTATTGTATGCTACTGTAAAATAGTAAAATATCATTTGTGGAGTCATTCCAGTCGATAAGAAGAGTTGGGCGGAGTGAAGACTTCTTAAATAAGTACGGATTAGGTGCACCTAGTTTTGAGCAGTGCAAGAACGAGATTTCATTTTGCTGAGCAGGATTGCCATAAGATAAAGGGGTGAATAGGATGCATTTTTATGATTGCACCCTTGCTTTGAATTTTGCACCATTGCGTTTACATCTTTCAGTGGGTGCAGTTTAAGGGAGAATCGCATATGTGTTCTACAGTAAAAAAAAATAAAAAAATACATTCAATGCACACAAGTGCCCGAGGTAATTGAGAAAATCCTGATGTCCCCTCCTCACTGTCATGTTTAATTTAAGCCATTAATTGTGCTAAGCAGAGCAGTGTTTTGGGAGGAAAAAAAAAAGGTCATTCAATGAGGGGTGGTTCCAAAAACCTAAGAGGTTGGACTTTTATGTGACGTTTACACACACGGCGTCTCTATGGCTATTTATTCCAACCCGCAAACCTTGGCACATTTCTAGTTTGGAGAGACGTTTAGAGAGCAGCGGGTAGGCATGCACTGAGCGGATCATGTAGTCTCACCCCTGCGGGTTAATGCACACTGTATCTCAGACCATAGAAGTTTTAGAGGTGCCGGGGCATGGTAGCTTGCAATCTAAGTATTGCCTTTTATAGCTTGAGAGTAAGTTGTGTGTGTTTAAGACCAACCCCTCCACAGTGCATTTTAGGCCACTCTTGAATTACAGGGGCTGAAAACATGTTTTTCTGGGTTTGCAATGATTCTCCTGTAGAGAATTTTACATCCTGGGAACACAGAATCATTTCAGTTCTTTGGGAGTCTCTGAGACATGTGAAATCCTGTGGCGTGCACTACTGTAACCTCCCCAGTGCAAAGCTTTCAACCGGTGCCTGCTATGAGCTTGCCCACTGTGTCAGGAGCATTGATACACACCACACGTCTGACACCAGTTAGGCGTGTAATTGCCCAAAACTCGTAACCAACACCAGTTTTCAGAATAACTGCCAAAACCGCAGGGCAGGGGGCCTCTCCCCTCTGATTTTGGCCCTCTCTCTCAGCACCAGACAGCTTGAGGTTTGTTCCTGCGGGACACAGACCTGCCTTGTTAGGAAATCCATCCACGCTGTTCAGCGAGCGTACAATGCCTCAAATAGCTCTGTGTACAGTAAGCAGCAGTGGAAATAGGCCATAAGCACAAGCAGTAGGAGTTATAAATATAGAATATTCTGTGCCCTCAATTCCACACATGTTAGTCATGGAGGGGCAGTGGGAGTTTTACACTTATAAGGTATATACAAACAGGACTGGATGCTAGTATGTTCTTAGCTGGATAGCTTTTAAGGCAGAGACCATTTATCTGCGGGAACACACACATAGTACATGTCTTATAGATTGAACCACTACATGTATTGTTATTGTGGTTGATGGGAGGAGGGAGGATATTTTTCTTAGAATCAATATTTATGTTAAAATGTAGTAGTATTCAGGAATTCACAGCATCACAGTATATTTCATCTCTGATCTGAATGGCTTTTCCACCTTCAGACAATTTTTTTTCTTATTTATTTACTATCCTTAATTTGTGTAGCACCGATATATTACGCATTGCAGAGACTATTGAGCATTCACATCGGCCCCTGCCCTATTAGAATTTACAGTCTAAATGGGTGCGTGATAATGACCATGAGTAATCCAACAACACTTACCCCGACATAATGACTCCAAAGGATTCCTTTCTGACGAGGATCCAGGACGACTGCAGTGGAAAGCGACTGCAACCAATCCCGAGGAATGAAGAATCCGGCGCGAGTACATGACTCACTTATACCACTTTCATACTGCCGCCCCGGCAATATCTCGGGTTTTTGAAGCCGGGTTTTTGCCGGGGCTCGGAGCGTCCCAGCTCAGAAACACCATTCATACTGCACCTCGGACCCGGGAATTTCCCGGGTTGACCCCATTCATACTGCACAAGTCTGTGCCCTAGCAATTTGTGGGAGTCATCACCAGAGCAGTTTTCATTGGCTGTAAAATGAAGACTGGATGCTGCTCCAGTGTTTAAATCCTGTCAGAAAAACCTGAACTTTGCTTCCTTTCACACAACTAGTATTTCCCAGACTTTGTACCTCTGTAATGTGGGATATCGGCTACATCAGACACCCAAATAAATACACAGCACTGCACTTTAATCAGGACAAGTAACCTTTAAAGGGAAATATACTCTATCTATTAGCATGATTTATATATATAAAAAAGTACAATAGTGATGGTATGTCTTCTCTATATATCTCCAGTCATGTATACCCAATGGTATATTTATGTATGTAATAGCCATTAATAAAATTTCTGTAAACTGCCCTTCTTTTCATATACATTCTTTGTATTCTCCTGCTTTAAATCCTCCAGAGACAGGCAGACAGCCAATCATCTTGTTTTCAACCCGGGTTGCACCATTCATGGTGCAGGCAACCCGGGTCCGACCCGGGAATTACCCCTCGATAAATCCCGGGTTGAAGACTGGGGTTTTTAGACCCGGGATTTTTGACTTGTACCATTCATACTGCACCAAGACCCGGGTCGTTTGAGCTCGCCCCGGGAAAAACCCGGGATTTTGGTGCAGTATGAATGGGGTTATCGCTGCAGTGAAGGGGTGATGTAAGTATGGCCCATGGACAATCTACTTTATTAAGAGTTGTAGATTGTCCATGGGCCATAATTACATTACCCCCTTAACAGCAACGATAGCAGCATCACGTATGTAAGTGAGTCATGTACTCGCGCCGGATTCTTCATTCCTCGGGATTGGTTGCAGTCGCTTTCCACTGCAGTCGTCCTCAATCATTGTCTGAAGGAGCTCTTTGGAGTCCTAATGTCAGGGTAAGTGTTGTCGTGGTAGTCAGCATCGATATGCTGACTACCACCGGTCTAAATTAACCCACCACACACACCTTCATACCACCTACATTAAGGTCTATTTTGGGAGAAGACAACCTACCGGTATGTACGTATTCATACATTATATATATTTATTTGTAGTCAATACTGCACTATTTTGAATTGGGAAGTTCTATATTCAGGCACAGTATAATGTGGTTGCCCTGGGTTAGGACACCAAGGATGCCGTCTGGTGTTCTCACTACATTGCATACAACTATATCCAGAGTTGTTAGGGCACTAAAATGAAAATACTCTGCCTAGAAATGTAAATATGTGGACCACAGGAAGCCAGAGATCCATTTAGCAAAACTTGCACATATTAGGTAATTTAAAGTAGTCTAAAGTTTTTAGTCAAAGAAAGTCCTCTACTTTTCCAGGAGACTGTAAATGCATTGTTTTTTTCAGAAAATAACTATTGAAACAATTTTTTTTATATCTGAATTATGGATGCAATACTGTGTCACCTACTGACAAGGAGTGTACCAGAGTTAACCAGAGCGGACTCCTGCAGTTGGCGCTTATTGGAATAAATTTTGGTCTAAGGCAGGAGTCCTGTTCAAGTTTTAACCCCGCTTTTTGCCGGCACACAGCAAACCAATACAGTGCCAATCTCTGTCCCATTGTTGGCTGCAGCTCCTGCAGTCTGACCATAAGAGTCACATACAATGGGGATGAAGATAGCTGAGGTATACTCCCCTAATTGACCAGTTAGTGGTTTTCTAGGTCTCCTAGCTCTGGGCTAACTGGCACTACCCCGTCTTCTTGATGTCCTGGTACTGCCAGAGTTACTGAGCTTATTTTAAACATCAGAATATTACATTTGCACACTTAGGGAAAACATGTCTCTAGTTATTACTGAGAGAATAAGGTGGGTAGGCTGATCATTTATGGAATGTTCCTGGCACCCACCTCTTTTATACCTGTGGGCAACAGGGTAACACAGAATAAAAAGTATCCAAAATACAGTCCTGTACTGTACTTGTTTGTGTGTCAGGGATAGTATTAACCTCTAGTTTCACCACAACTATCACTCCCATCAGTGACATTCATTTATTTGTACACCTGTAACAACATATGTTTTTATTTTACAAGAGTAGTTAGAACTGTTTGATTTGTTCTGTACCCATTTCCTGTATTGAATAGTAGTGGTGCATCGTCTATTATGTCATTTTGTGCAAATATAATAGTTTCGAAGACACTTTGTTTTGCAATAGCTTTTCCTGTGTTTACCATTTCTATAAAGATCCTTTCATTGTTGAAAAACAATATATGGGAGTACAACTATTAGCACAGTACAGTGTACATCCATTGATGCTTCAGTGTTGGGCGCGTGGTGGAACAGAGCCGCTCTGTTATGAGGACACAACGCACAGTATGAAATGCCAGAGAGAGGTGCACCCTGCCTGCGTGGGGGCTTGTTTTGTGTCATGTCCATTGAAATTGGACACTTGGGCCTGAAAAAAATGAATGGTAATTTTTGTCTTTTGGAGATGACAGCTGCAGAGGAGTTGCTGCGAGTTTTCTTCCGACAGCCTTTGTTGGCTGCCCCAAAACTTGATTTTGTTCTGGAAATAGAAGGCACATACCACACATATACCACACATACTTTAAATGGAATCTCCATTTGAGTACATTCACACCTAGGCACTTTGAATCTGATTTAAAAATAAAGTGATTATTCACACTTTAATGCCATGCAGGGGTTCATATGCAGTGTTATGCTTAAATTGTAAATAAGAGACTTAAACTTGTTTGTTATTCAGTGTCTTGATTTGGAATCTGGGGCGGATACAGTTTGTGTTATTAGCACTATCGTTTATAATTTAACGCAGCTTCCAATTTTTTCCTTTTTAATGAATCGCTGTCTTGATTTAGTCACTTTTTCACCACCATACTAATAAAAAAAAAAAAATTGTTTGTTCCATAGACTTATATTGAATATATGGAAAAGTCCAGCCATACCCTGCTATGTGCACCACCATCTAAGTACTTCAGCTGCCAGCGACCTCTTGGGCTATAGTGAGGGAGTCAGGTTCGGTTCGCTCCTGGCTTCCCAATCCCTGTACACAAAATTTAAATTAGAACACTGTGTAGCTCAGCTAATGAGGTGCTAGGTGCCTCCGCATTAGCATGGGAAATCTTATGACCGATGTCCTGATTTGAGGGGAGAGATGTGCGGACACATAGGAGGAAGTTAGATGGTATGTCATTGGCCATGGCGAGAGGGACGGCCTCATGAAAAGCAGGTGCTGCAAGCATCCTAGACAGGTGTGTCTGGCAATTCAAGGGTGTTTTTTGGGGAGTGGGAGTTTGGTGTCTGTCAAGTGTACTTTTTTGTTAGCAGACAATTTTAGGAGGTATATCATTTCCCAATTGGAATATAGGACAGAGAGGAGACCCGAATGGGTTTTCAATTCAAGGCAGCATTAAGGTATTCATACAAGGTACATCTATTGGCACCTTTTATGTTACTGATCCACTTTACCCTGGATCAGTGGGTAATGGGGAAACCTATGCAGGTTTAATGAGCCTCTAGGACAGATCAGGAAGCCAGCCAGTGGACCTAAAAATAAATAAATATTTTTATTTATTTTTTAAAAACCATTGTTAGCGCCTATCTTTTGGGTGTCCTTTCTATTGAACAAATGATGATTGATGTCAGTAGATGCACATCTGTCCTTGAAAGATCTCGCTGATTTACTCCTTAAGTCCAAATTTCTTGTACACCCTTCCTCTAGGGCAGGGGTGGGCAAACCTGTCCTCAAGGGCCATATCCAGTTCATGTTTTTAGGATTTCTTTAATCATGTACAGCTGAGTTAATCTATTTGGCTGGGTCAGTAATTATCCCACCTGTTTCTACAGACAGAAATCCTAAAAACATGAACTGGATATGGCCCTTGAGGACAGGTTTGCCCACCCCTGCTCTAGGGGTCTTCCCATAGTAATAAAAAAAAATACGTAAACTGGAAAATGCTTTGATTGTTGGACTTGTTACAGACAAAATACTTGTAAAACATACAAATTTCATTTCACTAAAAACTTGGCAAAACTAGACAATCACATATATAGGTAAATTAATAGGACTGCGCAAATGATTGCCCATGAAAGAAAATCATATTTGCTCTAACATGCTATTTAACTACTTACCAATTGTATATTGGCAGCATGGTGGACGATTAAATGTACCTTTGTTCCTAAAAGGACAATGACAACAAGGTGATCCGGAGAAAGTTGTCTC